>NW_024037623.1:0-144162 GCF_015832195.1 Motacilla alba alba
ACTGACAAAGGCTTCTGCCCGGGGAAACAAAATTCGCCAATCCACATTCCTGGTCTCAGTTTGCAGAGCTCCATGGGCATTCTCAAAGCAGCCCGAGTTGCCACAGGTGGCAGCTTGTCCCTGGGCGGCATCTTGATATTCGTGGAAATCCTGGTGCCAGCCTGCCCTTAAAGGCCGAAACACTACATGGCAGTGACAAAGGCTTCTGCCCGTGGAAACAAAACCCACCACCCCACGTTCCTGGTCTCAGTTTGAAGAGTTCCGTGGGCACTCTCAAAGCAGCCCGAGTTGGCACAGGTGGCAGCCTGTCGTTGGGCAGCATCTTGATATTCATGGAAATCCAGCGGGCAGCCAGCCCCGAAGGGCCGAGAACCTACCTAGTACTGACAAAAGCTTCTGCTCGGGAAAACAAAACTCAGAACCCCACGGTCCTGGTCTCAGTTTGCAGAGCACCATGGGCACTCTCAAAGCAGCCCGAGTTGGCACAGGTGGCAGCTTGTCCCTGGGCGGCATCTTGATATTCGTGGAAATCCTTGTGCCAGCCTGCCCTTAAGGGCCGAGGGCCTATATGGTACTGACAAAGGCTTCTGCCCGGGGAAACGAAACACACCACCCCACGTTCCTGGTCTCAGTTTGCAGAGCTCCGCGGGCACTCTCAACGCAGCCCGAGTTGGCACAGGTGGCTGTTTGTCCCTGGGTGGCATCTTGATATTCGTGAAAATCCAGCAGGCAGACGGCCCCTAAGGAACAAGGGCCTACCTGGTAATGAGAAAGGGCTCTGCCCGTGGAAACAAATCCCACCACCCCACGTTCCTGGTCTCAGTTTGCAGAGCTCCGTGGGCACTCTCAAAGCAGGCCGTGTTGCCACAGGTGGCAGCTTGTCCCTGGGCAGCATCTTGATATTCATGGAAATCCAGCGGGCAGCCGGCCCCGAAGGAACAAGGCCCTACCTGGTACTGACAAAATCTTCTGCCCAGGGAAAAAAAATTCACAAACTCACGTTCCTGGTCTCAGTTTGCAGAGCTCCGTGGGCACTCTCAAAGCAGCCCGAGTTGGCACAGGTGGCAGCTTGTCCCTGGGCAGCATCTTGATATTCATGGAAATCCTGCTGACAGCCTGCCCCTAAGGAACAAGGGCATACCTGGTACAAACAAAGGGCTCTGCCCGGGAAAACAAAACCCAAAACACCACGTTCCTGGTTTCTGTTTGCAGAGCTCCATGGGCACTTTCAAAGCAGCCCGAGTTGGCACAGGTGGCAGCTTGTCCCTGCGCGGCATCTTGATATTCGTGGAAATCCTGCTGACAGCCTGCCCTTAAGGGCCGAGGGACTACCTGGTACTGACAAAGGCTTCAGCCCGTGGAAACAAAACCCACCACCCCACGTTCCTGGTCTCAGTTTGCAGAGCTCCGTGGGCACCCTCAAAGCAGCCCGAGTTGGCACAGGTGGCAGCTTGTCCCTGGGCAGCATCTTGATATTCGTGGAAATCCAGCGGGCAGCCGGCCCCGAAGGGCCGAGGGCCCACCTAGTACTGACAAATACTTCTGCTCGGGAAAACAAAACTCAGAACCCCACGGTCCTGGTTTCTCTTTGCAGAGCTCCATGGGCAATCTCAAAGCAGCCCGAGTTGGCACAGGTGGCAGCTTGTCCCTGGGCGGCATCTTGATATTCGTGGAAATCCTGGTGCCAGCCTGCCCTTAAGGGCCGAGGGACTACATGGCACTGACAAAGGCTTCAGCCCGTGAAAATAAAACCCACCACCCGACGTTCGTGGTCTCAGTTTGAAGAGTTCCGTGGGCACTCTCAAAGCAGCCCGAGTTGGCACAGGTGGCAGCTTGTCCCTGGGCAGCATCTTGATATTCATGGAAATCCAGCGGGCAGCCGGCCCCGAAGGGCCGAGGGCCTACCTAGTACTGACAAAAGCATCTTCTCGAGAAAACAAAACTCAGAACACCACGGTCCTGGTCTCAGTTTGCAGAGCTCCATGGGCACTCTCAAAGCAGCACGAGTTGGCACAGGTGGCAGCTTGTCCCTGCGCAGCATCTTGATATTCGTGGAAATCCTTGTGCCAACCTGCCCGAAAGGGCCGAGGGCCTACATGGTACTGACAAGGCTTCTGCCCGGGGAAACCAAACCCATAACCCCACGTTCCTGGTCTCAGTTTGCAGAGCTTCATGGGCACTCTCAAAGCAGACCGAGTTGCCACAGGTGGCAGCTTGTCCCTGGGCAGCATCTTGATATTCCTGGAAATCCTGCAGGCAGATGGCCGCGAAGGAACAAGAGCCTACCTGGTACAGACAAAGGGCTCTGCCCGGGAAAACAAAACTCAGCACACAACGTTCCTGGTTTCTGTTTGCAGAGCTCCATGGGCACTCTCAAAGCAGCCCGAGTTGGAACAGGTGGCAGCTTGTCCCTGGATAGCATCTTGATATTCGTGGAAATCCAGCAGGCAGACGGCCCCTAAGGAACAAGGGCCTACCTGGTACAGACAAAGGGCTCTGCCCGGGAAAACAAAACTCAGCACACAACGTTCCTGGTTTCTGTTTGCAGAGCTCCATGGGCACTCTCAAAGCAGCCCGAGTTGGCACAGGTGGCAGCTTGTCCCTGCGCGGCATCTTGACATTCGTGGAAATCCTTCTGCCAGCCTGCCCCGAAGGGCCAAGGGCCTACCTGGGACGGACAAAGGCTTCTGCCCGGGGAAACAAAATTCGCCAATCCACATTCCTGGTCTCAGTTTGCAGAGCTCCATGGGCACTCTCAAAGCAGCCCGAGTTGCCACAGGTGGCAGCTTGTCCCTGGGCGGCATCTTGATATTCGTGGAAATCCTGGTGCCAGCCTGCCCTTAAGGGCCGAGGGACTACATGGCACTGACAAATGCTTCTGCCCGTGGATACAAAACCCACCACCCCACGTTCCTGGTCTCAGTTTGAAGAGTTCCGTGGGCACTCTCAAAGCAGCCCGAGTTGGCACAGGTGGCAGCTTGTCCCTGGGCAGCATCTTGATATTCGTGGAAATCCAGCGGGCAGCCGGCCCCGAAGGGCCGAGGGCCCACCTAGTACTGACAAATACTTCTGCTCGGGAAAACAAAACTCAGCACCCCACGGTCCTGGTTTCTGTTTGCAGAGCTCCATGGGCAATCTCAAAGCAGCCCGAGTTGGCACAGGTGCCAGCTTGTCCCTGGGTGGCATCTTGATATTCGTGGAAATCCTTGTGCCAGCCCGACCCGAAGGGCCGAGGGCCTACATGGTACTGACAAAGGGCTCTGCCCGGGGAAACAAAACCCACCACCCCACGTTCCTGGTCTCAGTTTGCAGAGCTCCATGGGCACTCTCAAAGCAGCCCGAGTTGCCACAGGTGGCAGCTTGTCCCTGGGCGGCATCTTGATATTCGGGGAAATCCAGCAGGCAGACGGCCCCTATGGAACAAGAGCCTACCTGGTACTGAAAAAGGGCTCTTCCCGGGAAAACAAAACTCAGCACCCCACGTTCCTGGTTTCTGTTTGCCGAGCTCCATGGGCACTCTCAAAGCAGCGCGAGTTGGCACAGGTGGCAGCTTGTCCCTGCGCGGCATCTTGATATTCGTGGAAATCCTTCTGCCAGCCTGCTCCGAAGGAACAAGGGCCTACCTGGTCCTGACAAAGGGCTCTGCCCGGGAAAACAAAACCCATACCCGCACGTTCATGGTTTCTGTTTGCAGAGCTCCATTGGCAAACTCAAAGCAGCCCGAGTTGGCACAGGTGGCAGCTTGTCCCTGGGCGGCATCTTGATATTCGTGGAAATCCTGGTGCCAGCCTGCCGTTAAGGGCCAAGGGACTACATGGCACTGACAAAGGCTTCAGCCCGTGAAATAAAAACCCACCACCCGACGTTCGTGGTCTCAGTTTGAAGAGTTCCGTGGGCACTCTCAAAGCAGCCCGAGTTGGCACAGGTGGCAGCTTGTCCCTGGGCAGCATCTTGATATTCATGGAAATCCAGCGGGCAGCCGGCCCCAAAGGGCCGAGGGCCTACCTAGTACTGACAAAAGCATCTTCTCGGGAAAACAAAACTCAGAACACCACTTTCCTGGTCTCAGTTTGCAGAGCTCCACGGGCACTCTCAAAGCGGCGTGAGTTGCCACAGGTGGCAGCCTGTCCCTGCGCGGCATCTTGATATTCGTGGAAATCCTGTGCCAGCCTGGCCCGAAGGGCCGAGGGCCTACATGGTACTGACAAAGGCTTCTGCCCGGGGAAACCAAACCCATAACCCCACGTTCCTGGTCTCAGTTTGCGGAGCTGAATGGGCACTCTCAAAGCAGCCCGAGTTGGCACAGGTGGCAGCTTGTCCCTGGGCGGCATCTTGATATTCCTGGAAATCCTGCAGGCAGATGGCCCCTAAGGAACAAGGCCCTACCTGGTACAGACAAAGGGCTCTGCCCGGGAAAACAAAACTCAGCACACAACGTTCCTGGATTCTGTTTGCAGAGCTCCATGGGCACTCTCAAAGCAGCGCGAGTTGCCACAGGTGGCAGCTTGTCCGTGGATAGCATCTTGATATTCCTGGAAATCCAGCAGGCAGACGGCCCCTAAGGAACAAGGGCCTACCTGGTACAGACAAAGGGCTCTGCCCGGGGAAACAAAACTCAGCACACAACGTTCCTGGTTTCTGTTTGCAGAGCTCCATGGGCACTCTCAAAGCAGCCCGAGTTGGCACAGGTGGCAGCTTGTCCCTGGGCGGCATCTTGACATTCGTGGAAATCCTTCTGCCAGCCTGCCCCGAAGGGCCAAGGGCCTACCTGGGACTGACAAAGGCTTCTGCCCGGGGAAACAAAATTCGCCAATCCACATTCCAGGTTTCAGTTTGCAGAGCTCCATGGGCACTCTCAAAGCAGCCCGAGTTGCCACAGGTGGCAGCTTGTCCCTGGGCGGCATCTTGATATTCGTGGAAATCCTGGTGCCAGCCTGCCCTTAAAGGCCGAAAGACTACATGGCAGTCACAAAGGCTTCAGCCCGTGGAAACAAAACCCACCACCCCACGTTCCTGGTCTCAGTTTGAAGAGTTCCGTGGGCACTCTCAAAGCAGCCTGAGTTGGCACAGGTGGCAGCCTGTCCCTGGGCAGCATCTTGATATTCATGGAAATCCAGCGGGCCGCCGGCCCCGAAGGGCCGAGAGCCTACCTAGTACTGACAAAAGCTTCTGCTCGGGAAAACAAAACTCAGCAGCCCACGTTCCTGGTCTCAGTTTGCAGAGCTCCATGGGCACTCTCAAAGCAGCCCGAGTTGCCACAGGTGGCAGCTTGTCCCTGGGCGGCATCTTGATATTCGTGGAAATCCTTGTGCCAGCCTGCCCTTAAGGGCCGAGGGCCTATATGGTACTGACAAAGGCTTCTGCCCGGGGAAACAAAACACACCACCCCACGTTCCTGGTCTCAGTTTGCAGAGCTCCGCGGGCACTCTCAAAGCAGCCCGAGTTGGCACAGGTGGCTGTTTGTCCCTGGGTGGCATCTTGATATTCGTGAAAATCCAGCAGGCAGACGGCCCCTAAGGAACAAGGGCCTACCTGGTACAGACAAAGGGCTCTGCCCGTGGAAACAAAACCCACCACCCCACGTTCCTGGTCTCAGTTTGCAGAGCTCCGTGGGCACTCTCAAAGCAGCCCGAGTTGGCACAGGTGGCAGCTTGTCCCTGGGCAGCATCTTGATATTCGTGGAAATCCTGCTGACAGCCTGCCCCTAAGGAACAAGGGCATACCTGGTACAGACAAAGGGCTCTGCCCGGGAAAACAAAACCCAAAACACCACGTTCCTGGTTTCTGTTTGCAGAGCTCCATGGGCACTCTCAAAGCAGCACGAGTTGGCACAGGTGGCAGCTTGTCCCTGGGCGGCATCTTGATATTCATGGAAATCCAGCGGGCAGCCGGCCCCGAAGGGCCGAGGGCCTACCTAGTACTGACAAAAGCATCTTCTCGGGAAAACAAAACTCAGAACACCACTTTCCTGGCCTCAGTTTGCAGAGCTCCATGGGCACCCTCAAAGCAGCGCGAGTTGCCACAGGTGGCAGCTTGTCCCTGGGCAGCATCTTGATATTCGTGGAAATCCTTGTGCCAACCTGCCCCGAAGGGCCGAGGGCCTACATGGTACTGACAAAGGCTTCTGCCCGGGGAAACCAAACCCATAACCCCACGTTCCTGGTCTCAGTTTGCAGAGCTTCATGGGCACTCTCAAAGCAGACCGAGTTGCCACAGGTGGCAGCTTGTCCCTGGATAGCATCTTGATATTCGTGGAAATCCAGAAGGAAGACGGCCCCTAAGGAACAAGGGCCTACCTGGTACAGACAAAGGGCTCTGCCCGGGGAAACAAAACTCAGCACACAACGTTCCTGGTTTCTGTTTGCAGAGCTCCATGGGCACTCTCAAAGCAGCCCGAGTTGGCACAGGTGGCAGCTTGTCCCTGCGCGGCATCTTGATATTCGTGGAAATCCTTCTGCCAGCCTGCCCCGAAGGCCAAGGGCCTACCTGGGACTGACAAAGGCTTCTGCCCGGGGAAACAAAATTCGCCAATCCACATTCCTGGTTTCAGTTTGCAGAGCTCCATGGGCACTCTCAAAGCAGCCCGAGTTGCCACAGGTGGCAGCTTGTCTCTGGGCGGCATCTTGATATTCGTGGAAATCCTGGTGCCAGCCTGCCCTTAAAGGCCGAAAGACTACATGGCAGTCACAAAGGCTTCAGCCCGTTGAAACAAAACCCACCACCCCACGTTCCTGGTCTCAGTTTGAAGAGTTCCGTGGGCACTCTCAAAGCAGCCTGAGTTGGCACAGGTGGCAGCCTGTCCCTGGGCAGCATCTTGATATTCATGGAAATCCAGCGGGCCGCCAGCCCCGAAGGGCCGAGAGCCTACCTAGTACTGACAAAAGCTTCTGCTCGGGAAAACAAAACTCAGCACCCCACGGTCCTGGTCTCAGTTTGCAGAGCTCCATGGGCACTCTCAAAGCAGCCCGAGTTGCCACAGGTGGCAGCTTGTCCCTGGGTGGCATCTTGATATTCGTGGAAATCCTTGTGCCAGCCTGCCCTTAAGGGCCGAGGGCCTATATGGTACTGACAAAGGCTTCTGCCCGGGGAAACAAAACACACCACCCCACGTTCCTGGTCTCAGTTTGCAGAGCTCCGTGGGCACTCTCAAAGCAGCCCGAGTTGGCACAGGTGGCAGCTTGTCCCTGGGCAGCATCTTGATATTCGTGGAAATCCTGCTGACAGCCTGCCCCTAAGGAACAAGGGCATACCTGGTACAGACAAAGGGCTCTGCCCGGGAAAACAAAACCCAAAACACCACGTTCCTGGTTTCTGTTTGCAGAGCTCCATGGGCACTCTCAAAGCAGCGCGAGTTGGCACAGGTGGCAGCTTGTCCCTGCGCGGCATCTTGATATTCGTGGAAATCCTGGTGCCAGCCTGCCCTTAAGGGCCAAGGGATTACATGGCACTGACAAAGGCTTCAGCCCGTGAAAAAAAAACCCACCACCCGACGTTCGTGGTCTCAGTTTGAAGAGTTCCGTGGGCACTCTCAAAGCAGCCCGAGTTGGCACAGGTGGCAGCTTGTCCCTGGGCAGCATCTTGATATTCATGGAAATCCAGCGGGCAGCCGGCCCCGAAGGGCCGAGGGCCTACCATGGACTTACAAAGGCTTCTGCCCGGGGAAACAAAATTCGCCAACCCACGTTCCTGGTCTCAGTTTGAAGAGCTTCATGGGCACTGTCAAAGCAGCGCGAGTTGCCACAGGTGGCAGCTTGTCCCTGGGCGGCATCTTGATATTCATGGAAATCCAGCAGGCAGACAACCCCTAAGGAAAAAGGGCCTACCTGGTACTGACAAAGGCTTCTGCCCGTGGAAACAAAACCCACCACCCCACGTTCCTGGTCTCAGTTTGAAGAGTTCCGTGGGCACTCTCAAAGCAGCCCGAGTTGGCACAGGTGGCAGCTTGTCCCTGGGCAGCATCTTGATATTCGTGGAAATCCAGCGGGCAGCCGGCCCCGAAGGGCTGAGGGCGCGCCTAGTACTGACAAATACTTCTGCTCGGGAAAACAAAACTCAGAACCCCACGGTCCTGGTTTCTCTTTGCAGAGCTCCATGGGCAATCTCAAAGCAGCCCGAGTTGGCACAGGTGGCAGCTTGTCCCTGGGCGGCATCTTGATATTCTTGGAAATCCTGGTGCCTGCCTGCCCTTAAGGGCCGAGGGACTACATGGCACTGACAAAGGCTTCAGCCCGTGAAAACAAAACCCACCACCCGACGTTCCTGGTCTCAGTTTGAAGAGTTCCGTGGGCACTCTCAAAGCAGCCCGAGTTGCCACAGGTGGCAGCTTGTCCCTGGGCAGCATCTTGATATTCATGGAAATCCAGCGGGCAGCCGGCCCCGAAGGGCCGAGGGCCTACCTAGTACTGACAAAAGCATCTTCTCGGGAAAACAAAACTCAGAACACCACTTTCCTGGTCTCAGTTTGCAGAGATCCATGGGCAATCTCAAAGCAGCCCGAGTTGGCACAGGTGGCAGCTTGTCCCTGCGCAGCATCTTGATATTCGTGGAAATCCTTGTGCCAACCTGCCCGAAAGGGCTGAGGGCCTACTTGGTACTGACAAAGGCTTCTGCCCGGGGAAACCAAACCCATAACCCCACGTTCCTGGTCTCAGTTTGCAGAGCTTCATGGGCACTCTCAAAGCAGACCGAGTTGGGAAAGGTGGCTGCTTGTCCCTGGGCAGCATCTTGATATTCGTGGAAATCCTGCAGGCAGATGGCCCCTAAGGAACAAGAGCCTACCTGGTACAGACAAAGGGCTCTGCCCGGGAAAACAAAACTCAGCACACAACGTTCCTGGTTTCTGTTTGCAGAGCTCCATGGGCACTCTCAAAGCAGCGCGAGTTGCTACAGGTGGCAGCTTGTCCCTGGATAGCATCTTGATATTCGTGGAAATCCAGCAGGCAGACGGCCCCTAAGGAACAAGGGCCTACCTGGTACAGACAAAGGGCTCTGCCCGGGGAAACAAAACTCAGCACACAACGTTCCTGGTTTCTGTTTGCAGAGCTCCATGGGCACTCTCAAAGCAGCCCGAGTTGGCAAAGGTGGCAGCTTCTCCCTGCGCGGCATCTTGACATTCGTGGAAATCCTTCTGCCAGCCTGCCCCGAAGGGCCAAGGGCCTACCTGGGAAGGATAAAGGCTTCTGCCCGGGTGTCGTGGTTTGAGAGGAAATGAGTTTTTGGGAGGTGGTAATGGTCAAACCAATAAGTGCCCAGATGTGGATATTGGCACCTGGTTTGACCATTGAGGATATGGATCCGCCTCTGAGAACACAGGGGTTAAAAGCGATAGCTCCCAGGATCTTCTCTCTCTTGGTTCCGGTGGATGGAAGAGTTTAGACCTCCCCTGCCCAGCTTCGGGCTGGGTGGGGGAGGGGAAGGCCACGCGGCCGGGGGAGGTAGGCCGGAGCCATGGGCCGGAGACGGGAGGCGATGGCTTGGATAAGAGTGAGTTCCCCACAGAGACGGAGGGGTGGAGGAACTCAGAGAAGCAGTGGGCAGCCCCCCCCCCCCTCCTCGAGAGAGAGAGAGTGAGAGAGAGGTGCCAGTGCTATCTTGGACGTGATAGCACCGGCCGGGTCGAGGCAATGGGAACCGTGCCCAGTGAAGAGTGCGGAACTGGTGTGGGAGTTCGTAATGAGCAGAGACTGTGATTTTAACCCTTCTGTGGAAGGTGGAAACCTTGCAAATGTTGATCCTCCGGGAGCTGAGAGAGAGGAGAGAGACGGATAAGAAGGAATGCGCAAGTGTGATGCAGAGGGGTGCAAGTGAAGAAAGACTGGGAGAAGCTGAGAGAATCCTAGGTGGAGGAGATGATGGAGTGGCTTTTGGCTGGACTTTTCTTGTATTAGCCATGGATAGAACCTCTCCTGTAATACAGAGACTGCATTTTAGGGGGAGGCTGCGCCAAAGGAGTGATGTGTGCGGAGACGACAGGTGATGAAGAGATGGTGAGACCCCTCGGCCCCAGGGGGTGAAATATTGGGGGGGACTGGTGTCCCAAAATGAGGTGAGAGAGAGTGTCGTTCTCTTCTGGAACTGGGCAAGGCGTCCTTGAAAGGGGAAACCCTAAAAGCAGCTCTGGTCCATGTGCAGTGGTGAGAGCACTGAACATGGAAGGAAGAAGTCACGACGTGTAGTTGCTGAGTGACGGGGATTTACCTGTGGTGGCACAAGGAGGGCTCCTTCTCTCCTTAATGAAATGAGAAGTGATTATCTGAAGGGTGGAGATGGACTGAGTTGATTATCTGAAGGGTGATGGACTGGATTAAGATCTAAGGTTCTGTAATATTCTGTAAGAATTGAGTGGGGGGAGGAGAAATGTTTTAAAAGGTTTTCCATTCTGCTCTGTGTGTTAATTTTATTGTAATTGTGTAATAATAAAGTTTTTTTTTTCCTTTTGTTGCAAGTGGAGGCCTGCTTTGCTCTGTCTCTGATCACATCTCACAGCAGACACCAGGGAAGAATGGGTTTTCATGGGGGCACTGGCATTGGGCCAGCGTCAAACCATGACACCGGGGAAACAAAATTCGCCAATCCACATTCCTGGTCTCAGTTTGCAGAGCTCCATGGGAACTCTCAAAGCAGCCCGAGTTGCCACAGGTGGCAGCTTGTCCCTGGGTGGCATCTTGATATTCGTGGAAATCCTTCTGCCAGCCTGCCCCGAAGGGCCAAGGGCCTACCTGGGAAGGATAAAGGCTTCTGCCCGGGGAAAAAAAATTCGCCAATCCACATTCCTGGTCTCAGTTTGAAGAGTTCCGTGGGCAATCTCAAAGCAGCCTGAGTTGGCACAGGTGGCAGCTTGTCCCTGGGTGGCATCTTGATATTCGTGGAAATCCTTGTGCCAGCCCGACCCGAAGGGCCGAGGGCCTACATGGTACTGACAAAGGGCTCTGCCCGGGGAAACAAAACCCACCACCCCACGTTCCTGGTCTCAGTTTGCAGAGCTCCATGGGCACTCTCAAAGCAGCCCGAGTTGGCACATGTGGCAGCTTGTCCCTGGGCGGCATCTTGATATTCGGGGAAATCCAGCAGGCAGACGGCCCCTATGGAACAAGATCCTACCTGGTACTGAAAAAGGGCTCTTCCCGGGAAAACAAAACTCAGCACCCCACGTTCCTGGTTTCTGTTTGCCGAGCTCCATGGGCACTCTCAAAGCAGCGCGAGTTGGCACAGGTGGCAGCTTGTCCCTGGGCGGCATCTTGATATTCGTGGAAATCCTTCTGCCAGCCTGCCCCGAAGGAACAAGGGCCTACCTGGTCCTGACAAAGGGCTCTTCCCGGGAAAACAAAACCCATACCCGCACATTCATGGTTTCTGTTTGCAGAGCTCCATTGGCAAACTCAAAGCAGCCCGAGTTGGCACAGGTGGCAGCTTGTCCCTGGGCGGCATCTTGATATTCGTGGAAATCCTTGTGCCAGCCTGCCCTTAAGGGCCGAGGGACTACATGGCACTGACAAAGGCTTCAGCCCGTGAAAACAAAACCCACCACCCGACGTTCGTGGTCTCAGTTTGAAGAGTTCCGTGGGCACTCTCAAAGCAGCCCGAGTTGGCACAGGTGGCAGCTTGTCCCTGGGCAGCATCTTGATATTCATGGAAATCCAGCGGGCAGCCGGCCCCGAAGGGCCGAGGGCCTACCTAGTACTGACAAAAGCATCTTCTCGGGAAAACAAAACTCAGAACACCACTTTCCTGGTCTCAGTTTGCAGAGCTCCATGGGCACTCTCAAAGCAGCCCGAGTTGGCACAGGTGGCAGCTTGTCCCTGCGCAGCATCTTGATATTCGTGGAAATCCTTGTGCCAACCTGCCCGAAAGGGCTGAGGGCCTACATGGTACTGACAAAGGCTTCTGCCCGGGGAAACCAAACCCATAACCCCACGTTCCTGGTCTCAGTTTGCAGAGCTTCATGGGCACTCTCAAAGCAGACCGAGTTGCCACAGGTGGCAGCTTGTCCCTGGGCAGCATCTTGATATTCGTGGAAATCCTGCAGGCAGATGGCCCCTAAGGAACAAGAGCCTACCTGGTACAGACAAAGGGCTCTGCCCGGGAAAACAAAACTCAGCACACAACGTTCCTGGTTTCTGTTTGCAGAGCTCCATGGGCACTTTCAAAGCAGCGCGAGTTGCCACAGGTGGCAGCTTGTGCCTGCGCGGCATCTTGACATACGTGGAAATCCTTCTGCCAGCCTGCCCCGAAGGGCCGAGAGCCTACCTAGTACTGACAAAAGCTTCTGCTCGGGAAAACAAAACTCAGCACCCCACGGTCCTGGTCTCAGTTTGCAGAGCTCCATGGGAACTCTCAAAGCAGCCCGAGTTGCCACAGGTGGCAGCTTGTCCCTGGGCGGCATCTTGATATTCGTGGAAATCCTGGTGCCAGCCTGCCCTTAAGGGCCGGGGGACTACATGGCACTGACAAAGGCTTCTGCCCGTGGATACAAAACCCACCACCCGACGTTCCTGGTCTCAGTTTGAAGAGTTCCGTGGGCACTCTCAAAGCAGCCCGAGTTGGCACAGGTGGCAGCTTGTCCCTGGGCAGCATCTTGATATTCGTGGAAATCCAGCGGGCAGCCGGCCCCGAAGGGCCGAGGGCCCACCTAGTACTGACAAATACTTCTGCTCGGGCAAACAAAACTCAGCACCCCACGGTCCTGGTTTCAGTTTGCAGAGCTCCATGGGCAATCTCAAAGCAGCCCGAGTTGGCACAGGTGGCAGCTTGTCCCTGGGTGGCATCTTGATATTCGTGGAAATCCTTGTGCCAGCCCGACCCGAAGGGCCGAGGGCCTACATGGTACTGACAAAGGGCTCTGCCCGGGGAAACAAAACCCACCACCCCACGTTCCTGGTCTCAGTTTGCAGAGCTCCATGGGCACTCTCAAAGCAGCCCGAGTTGGCACATGTGGCAGCTTGTCCCTGGGCGGCATCTTGATATTCGGGGAAATCCAGCAGGCAGACGGCCCCTATAGAACAAGATCCTACCTGGTACTGAAAAAGGGCTCTTCCCGGGAAAACAAAACTCAGCACCCCACGTTCCTGGTTTCTGTTTGCTGAGCTCCATGGGCACTCTCAAAGCAGCGCGAGTTGGCACAGGTGGCAGCTTGTCCCTGCGCGGCATCTTGATATTCGTGGAAATCCTTCTGCCAGCCTGCCCCGAAGGAACAAGGGCCTACCTGGTCCTGACAAAGGGCTCTTCCCGGGAAAACAAAACCCATACCCGCACATTCATGGTTTCTGTTTGCAGAGCTCCATTGGCAAACTCAAAGCAGCCCGAGTTGCCACAGGTGGCAGCTTGTCCCTGGGCGGCATCTTGATATTCGTGGAAATCCTGGTGCCAGCCTGCCCTTAAGGGCCAAGGGACTACATGGCACTGACAAAGGCTTCAGCCCGTGAAAAAAAACCCACCACCCGACGTTCGTGGTCTCAGTTTGAAGAGTTCCGTGGGCACTCTCAAAGCAGCCCGAGTTGCCACAGGTGGCAGCTTGTCCCTGGGCAGCATCTTGATATTCATGGAAATCCAGCGGGCAGCCGGCCCCGAAGGGCCGAGGGCCTACCTAGTACTGACAAAAGCATCTTCTCGGGAAAACAAAACTCAGAACACCACTTTCCTGGCCTCAGTTTGCAGAGCTCCATGGGCACCCTCAAAGCAGCGCGAGTTGGCAGAGGTGGCAGCTTGTCCCTGGGCAGCATCTTGATATTCGTGGAAATCCTTGTGCCAACCTGCCCCGAAGGGCCGAGGGCCTACATGGTACTGACAAAGGCTTCTGCCCCGGGAAACCAAACCCATAACCCCACGTTCCTGGTCTCAGTTTGCAGAGCTTCATGGGCACTCTCAAAGCAGCCCGAGTTGGCACAGGTGGCAGCTTGTCCCTGGGCAGCATCTTGATATTCATGGAAATCCTGCAGGCAGATGGCCCCTAAGGAACAAGGGCCTACATGGTACAGACAAAGGGCTCTGCCCGGGGAAACAAAACTCAGCACACAACGTTCCTGGTTTCTGTTTGCAGAGCTCCATGGGCACTCTCAAAGCAGCCCGAGTTGGCACAGGTGGCAGCTTGTCCCTGCGCGGCATCTTGATATTCGTGGAAATCCTTCTGCCAGCCTGCCCCGAAGGCCAAGGGCCTACCTGGGACTGACAAAGGCTTCTGCCCGGGGAAACAAAATTCGCCAATCCACATTCCTGGTTTCAGTTTGCAGAGCTCCATGGGCACTCTCAAAGCAGTGCGAGTTGCCACAGGTGGCAGCTTGTCCCTGGGCGGCATCTTGATATTCGTGGAAATCCTGGTGCCAGCCTGCCCTTAAAGGCCGAAAGACTACATGGCAGTGACAAAGGCTTCAGCCCGTGGAAACAAAACCCACCACCCCACGTTCCTGGTCTCAGTTTGAAGAGTTCCGTGGGCACTCTCAAAGCAGCCCGAGTTGGCACAGGTGGCAGCTTTTCCCTGGGCAGCATCTTGATATTCGTGGAAATCCAGCGGGCAGCCGGCCCCGAAGGGCTGAGGGCCCACCTAGTACTGACAAATACTTCTGCTCGGGAAAACAAAACTCAGAACCCCACGGTCCTGGTTTCTCTTTGCAGAGCTCCATGGGCAATCTCAAAGCAGCCCGAGTTGCCACAGGTGGCAGCTTGTCCCTGGGCGGCATCTTGATATTCGTGGAAATCCTTGTACCAGCCTGACCCGAAGGGCCGAGGGCCTACATGGTACTGACAAAGGCTTCTGCCCAAGGAAACAAAACCCACCACCCCACGTTCCTGCTCTCAGTTTTAAGAGCTCCATGGGCATTCTCAAAGCAGCCCGAGTTGGCACAGGTGGCTGTTTGTCCCTGGGCGGCATCTTGATATTCGTGGAAATCCAGAAGGAAGACGGCCCCTATGGAACAAAGGGCCTACCTGGTACTGACAAAGGGCTCTGCCCGGGAAAACAAAACCCATAACAACACGTTCCTGGTTTCTGTTTGCAGATCTCCATTGGCAATCTCAAAGCAGTGCGAGTTGGCACAGGTGGAAACTTGTCCCTGGGCGGCATCTTGATATTCGTGGAAATCCTGGTGCCAGCCTCCCCTTAAGGGCCGAGGGACTACATGGCACTGACAAAGGCTTCAGCCCGTGGAAACAAAACCCACCACCCCACGTTCCTGGTCTCAGTTTGAAGAGTTCCGTGGGCACTCTCAAAGCAGACCGAGTTGCCACAGGTGGCAGCTTGTCCCTGAGCAGCATCTTGATATTCATGGAAATCCAGCGGGCAGACGGCCCCGAAGGTCCGAGGGCCCACCTAGTACTGACAAATACTTCTGCTCGGGAAAACAAAACTCAGCACCCCACGTTCCTGGATTCTGTTTGCAGAGCTCCATGGGCACTCTCAAAGCAGCGCGAGTTGCCACAGGTGGCAGCTTGTCCCTGGATAGCATCGTGATATTCCTGGAAATCCAGCAGGCAGACGGCCCCTAAGGAACAAGGGCCTACCTGGTACAGACAAAGGGCTCTGCCCGGGGAAACAAAACTCAGCACACAACGTTCCTGGTTTCTGTTTGCAGAGCTCCATGGGCACTCTCAAAGCAGCCCGAGTTGGCACCGGTGGCAGCTTGTCCCTGGGCGGCATCTTGACATTCGTGGAAATCCTTCTGCCAGCCTGCCCCGAAGGGCCAAGGGCCTATCTGGGAAGGATAAAGGCTTCTGCCCGGGGAAACAAAATTCGCCAATCCACATTCCTGGTCTCAGTTTGCAGAGCTCCATGGGAACTCTCAAAGCAGCCCGAGTTGCCACAGGTGGCAGCTTGTCCCTGGGTGGCATCTTGATATTCGTGGAAATCCTTCTGCCAGCCTGCCCCGAAGGGCCAAGGGCCTACCTGGGAAGGATAAAGGCTTCTGCCCGGGGAAAAAAAATTCGCCAATCCACATTCCTGGTCTCAGTTTGAAGAGTTCCGTGGGCAATCTCAAAGCAGCCTGAGTTGGCACAGGTGGCAGCTTGTCCTTGGGTGGCATCTTGATATTCGTGGAAATCCTTGTGCCAGCCCGACCCGAAGGGCCGAGGGCCTACATGGTACTGACAAAGGGCTCTGCCCGGGGAAACAAAACCCACCACCCCACGTTCCTGCTCTCAGTTTGCAGAGCTCCATGGGCACTCTCAAAGCAGCCCGAGTTGGCACATGTGGCAGCTTGTCCCTGGGCGGCATCTTGATATTCGGGGAAATCCAGCAGGCAGACGGCCCCTATGGAACAAGATCCTACCTGGTACTGAAAAAGGGCTCTTCCCGGGAAAACAAAACTCAGCACCCCACGTTCCTGGTTTCTGTTTGCCGAGCTCCATGGGCACTCTCAAAGCAGCGCGAGTTGGCACAGGTGGCAGCTTGTCCCTGGGCGGCATCTTGATATTCGTGGAAATCCTTCTGCCAGCCTGCCCCGAAGGAACAAGGGCCTACCTGGTCCTGACAAAGGGCTCTTCCCGGGAAAACAAAACCCATACCCGCACATTCATGGTTTCTGTTTGCAGAGCTCCATTGGCAAACTCAAAGCAGCCCGAGTTGGCACAGGTGGCAGCTTGTCCCTGGGCGGCATCTTGATATTCGTGGAAATCCTTGTGCCAGCCTGCCCTTAAGGGCCGAGGGACTACATGGCACTGACAAAGGCTTCAGCCCGTGAAAACAAAACCCACCACCCGACGTTCGTGGTCTCAGTTTGAAGAGTTCCGTGGGCACTCTCAAAGCAGCCCGAGTTGGCACAGGTGGCAGCTTGTCCCTGGGCAGCATCTTGATATTCATGGAAATCCAGCGGGCAGCCGGCCCCGAAGGGCCGAGGGCCTACCTAGTACTGACAAAAGCATCTTCTCGGGAAAACAAAACTCAGAACACCACTTTCCTGGTCTCAGTTTGCAGAGCTCCATGGGCACTCTCAAAGCAGCCCGAGTTGGCACAGGTGGCAGCTTGTCCCTGCGCAGCATCTTGATATTCGTGGAAATCCTTGTGCCAACCTGCCCGAAAGGGCTGAGGGCCTACATGGTACTGACAAAGGCTTCTGCCCGGGGAAACCAAACCCATAACCCCACGTTCCTGGTCTCAGTTTGCAGAGCTTCATGGGCACTCTCAAAGCAGACCGAGTTGCCACAGGTGGCAGCTTGTCCCTGGGCAGCATCTTGATATTCGTGGAAATCCTGCAGGCAGATGGCCCCTAAGGAACAAGAGCCTACCTGGTACAGACAAAGGGCTCTGCCCGGGAAAACAAAACTCAGCACACAACGTTCCTGGTTTCTGTTTGCAGAGCTCCATGGGCACTTTCAAAGCAGCGCGAGTTGCCACAGGTGGCAGCTTGTGCCTGCGCGGCATCTTGACATACGTGGAAATCCTTCTGCCAGCCTGCCCCGAAGGGCCGAGAGCCTACCTAGTACTGACAAAAGCTTCTGCTCGGGAAAACAAAACTCAGCACCCCACGGTCCTGGTCTCAGTTTGCAGAGCTCCATGGGAACTCTCAAAGCAGCCCGAGTTGCCACAGGTGGCAGCTTGTCCCTGGGCGGCATCTTGATATTCGTGGAAATCCTGGTGCCAGCCTGCCCTTAAGGGCCGGGGGACTACATGGCACTGACAAAGGCTTCTGCCCGTGGATACAAAACCCACCACCCCACGTTCCTGGTCTCAGTTTGAAGAGTTCCGTGGGCACTCTCAAAGCAGCCCGAGTTGGCACAGGTGGCAGCTTGTCCCTGGGCAGCATCTTGATATTCGTGGAAATCCAGCGGGCAGCCGGCCCCGAAGGGCCGAGGGCCCACCTAGTACTGACAAATACTTCTGCTCGGGAAAACAAAACTCAGCACCCCACGATCCTGGTTTCAGTTTGCAGAGCTCCATGGGCAATCTCAAAGCAGCCCGAGTTGGCACAGGTGGCAGCTTGTCCCTGGGTGGCATCTTGATATTCATGGAAATCCTTGTGCCAGCCCGACCCGAAGGGCCGAGGGCCTACATGGTACTGACAAAGGGCTCTGCCCGGGGAAACAAAACCCACCACCCCACGTTCCTGGTCTCAGTTTGCAGAGCTCCATGGGCACTCTCAAAGCAGCCCGAGTTGGCACATGTGGCAGCTTGTCCCTGGGCGGCATCTTGATATTCGGGGAAATCCAGCAGGCAGACGGCCCCTATAGAACAAGATCCTACCTGGTACTGAAAAAGGGCTCTTCCCGGGAAAACAAAACTCAGCACCCCACGTTCCTGGTTTCTGTTTGCTGAGCTCCATGGGCACTCTCAAAGCAGCGCGAGTTGGCACAGGTGGCAGCTTGTCCCTGCGCGGCATCTTGATATTCGTGGAAATCCTTCTGCCAGCCTGCCCCGAAGGAACAAGGGCCTACCTGGTCCTGACAAAGGGCTCTTCCCGGGAAAACAAAACCCATACCCGCACATTCATGGTTTCTGTTTGCAGAGCTCCATTGGCAAACTCAAAGCAGCCCGAGTTGCCACAGGTGGCAGCTTGTCCCTGGGCGGCATCTTGATATTCGTGGAAATCCTGGTGCCAGCCTGCCCTTAAGGGCCAAGGGACTACATGGCACTGACAAAGGCTTCAGCCCGTGAAAAAAAACCCACCACCCGACGTTCGTGGTCTCAGTTTGAAGAGTTCCGTGGGCACTCTCAAAGCAGCCCGAGTTGCCACAGGTGGCAGCTTGTCCCTGGGCAGCATCTTGATATTCATGGAAATCCAGCGGGCAGCCGGCCCCGAAGGGCCGAGGGCCTACCTAGTACTGACAAAAGCATCTTCTCGGGAAAACAAAACTCAGAACACCACTTTCCTGGCCTCAGTTTGCAGAGCTCCATGGGCACCCTCAAAGCAGCGCGAGTTGGCAGAGGTGGCAGCTTGTCCCTGGGCAGCATCTTGATATTCGTGGAAATCCTTGTGCCAACCTGCCCCGAAGGGCCGAGGGCCTACATGGTACTGACAAAGGCTTCTGCCCCGGGAAACCAAACCCATAACCCCACGTTCCTGGTCTCAGTTTGCAGAGCTTCATGGGCACTCTCAAAGCAGCCCGAGTTGGCACAGGTGGCAGCTTGTCCCTGGGCAGCATCTTGATATTCATGGAAATCCTGCAGGCAGATGGCCCCTAAGGAACAAGAGCCTACCTCGTACAGACAAAGGGCTCTGCCCGGGAAAACAAAACTCAGCACACAACGTTCCTGGTTTCTGTTTGCACAGCTCCATGGGCACTCTCAAAGCAGCGCGAGTTGCCACAGGTGGCAGCTTGTCCCTGGATAGCATCTTGATATTCGTGGAAATCCAGCAGGCAGACGGCCCCTAAGGAACAAGGGCCTACATGGTACAGACAAAGGGCTCTGCCCGGGGAAACAAAACTCAGCACACAACGTTCCTGGTTTCTGTTTGCAGAGCTCCATGGGCACTCTCAAAGCAGCCCGAGTTGGCACAGGTGGCAGCTTGTCCCTGCGCGGCATCTTGATATTCGTGGAAATCCTTCTGCCAGCCTGCCCCGAAGGCCAAGGGCCTACCTGGGACTGACAAAGGCTTCTGCCCGGGGAAACAAAATTCGCCAATCCACATTCCTGGTTTCAGTTTGCAGAGCTCCATGGGCACTCTCAAAGCAGTGCGAGTTGCCACAGGTGGCAGCTTGTCCCTGGGCGGCATCTTGATATTCGTGGAAATCCTGGTGCCAGCCTGCCCTTAAAGGCCGAAAGACTACATGGCAGTGACAAAGGCTTCAGCCCGTGGAAACAAAACCCACCACCCCACGTTCCTGGTCTCAGTTTGAAGAGTTCCGTGGGCACTCTCAAAGCAGCCCGAGTTGGCACAGGTGGCAGCTTGTCCCTGGGCAGCATCTTGATATTCGTGGAAATCCAGCGGGCAGCCGGCCCCGAAGGGCTGAGGGCCCACCTAGTACTGACAAATACTTCTGCTCGGGAAAACAAAACTCAGAACCCCACGGTCCTGGTTTCTCTTTGCAGAGCTCCATGGGCAATCTCAAAGCAGCCCGAGTTGCCACAGGTGGCAGCTTGTCCCTGGGCGGCATCTTGATATTCGTGGAAATCCTTGTACCAGCCTGACCCGAAGGGCCGAGGGCCTACATGGTACTGACAAAGGCTTCTGCCCGGGGAAACAAAACCCACCACCCCACGTTCCTGCTCTCAGTTTTAAGAGCTCCATGGGCATTCTCAAAGCAGCCCGAGTTGGCACAGGTGGCTGTTTGTCCCTGGGCGGCATCTTGATATTCGTGGAAATCCAGAAGGAAGACGGCCCCTATGGAACAAAGGGCCTACCTGGTACTGACAAAGGGCTCTGCCCGGGAAAACAAAACCCATAACAACACGTTCCTGGTTTCTGTTTGCAGATCTCCATTGGCAATCTCAAAGCAGTGCGAGTTGGCACAGGTGGAAACTTGTCCCTGGGCGGCATCTTGATATTCGTGGAAATCCTGGTGCCAGCCTCCCCTTAAGGGCCGAGGGACTACATGGCACTGACAAAGGCTTCAGCCCGTGGAAACAAAACCCACCACCCCACGTTCCTGGTCTCAGTTTGAAGAGTTCCGTGGGCACTCTCAAAGCAGACCGAGTTGCCACAGGTGGCAGCTTGTCCCTGAGCAGCATCTTGATATTCATGGAAATCCAGCGGGCAGACGGCCCCGAAGGTCCGAGGGCCCACCTAGTACTGACAAATACTTCTGCTCGGGAAAACAAAACTCAGCACCCCACGTTCCTGGATTCTGTTTGCAGAGCTCCATGGGCACTCTCAAAGCAGCGCGAGTTGCCACAGGTGGCAGCTTGTCCCTGGATAGCATCGTGATATTCCTGGAAATCCAGAAGGCAGACGGCCCCTAAGGAACAAGGGCCTACCTGGTACAGACAAAGGGCTCTGCCCGGGGAAACAAAACTCAGCACACAACGTTCCTGGTTTCTGTTTGCAGAGCTCCATGGGCACTCTCAAAGCAGCCCGAGTTGGCACCGGTGGCAGCTTGTCCCTGGGCGGCATCTTGATATTCATAGAAATCCTTATGCCAGCGTGCCCCGAAGGGCCAAGGGCCTATCTAGTACTGACAAAGGCTTCTGCCCGGGAAAACAAAACTCAGAACACCACTTTCCTGGTCTCAGTTTGGAGAGCTCCATGGGCACTCTCAAAGCAGCGCGAGTTGGCACAGGTGGCAGCGTGTCCCTGGGCAGCATCTTGATATTCGTGGAAATCCTGCTGCCAGCCTGCCCCGAGTGGCCGAGGGCCTACCTGGGACTGACAAAGGCTTCTGCCCGGGGAAACAAAACCCACCAACCCACGTTCCTGGTCTCAGTTTGAAGAGTTCCGTGGGCACTCTCAAAGCAGCCCGAGTTGGCACAGGTGCCAGCTTGTCCCTGGGCAGCATCTTGATATTCGTGGAAATCCAGCGGGCAGCCGGCCCCGAAGGGCCGAGGGCCCACCTAGTACTGACAAATACTTCTGCTCGGGCAAACAAAACTCAGCACCCCACGGTCCTGGTTTCAGTTTGCAGAGCTCCATGGGCAATCTCAAAGCAGCCCGAGTTGGCACAGGTGCCAGCTTGTCCCTGGGTGGCATCTTGATATTCGTGGAAATCCTTGTGCCAGCCCGACCCGAAGGGCCGAGGGCCTACATGGTACTGACAAAGGGCTCTGCCCGGGGAAACAAAACCCACCACCCCACGTTCCTGGTTTCTGTTTGCCGAGCTCCATGGGCACTCTCAAAGCAGCGCGAGTTGGCACAGGTGGCAGCTTGTCCCTGCGCGGCATCTTGATATTCGTGGAAATCCTTCTGCCAGCCTGCCCCGAAGGAACAAGGGCCTACCTGGTCCTGACAAAGGGCTCTTCCCGGGAAAACAAAACCCATACCCGCACATTCATGGTTTCTGTTTGCAGAGCTCCATTGGCAAACTCAGAGCAGCCCGAGTTGCCACAGGTGGCAGCTTGTCCCTGGGCGGCATCTTGATATTCGTGGAAATCCTGGTGCCAGCCTGCCCTTAAGGGCCGAGGGACTACATGGCACTGACAAAGGCTTCAGCCCGTGAAAACAAAACCCACCACCCGACGTTCGTGGTCTCAGTTTGAAGAGTTCCGTGGGCACTCTCAAAGCAGCCCGAGTTGGCACAGGTGGCAGCTTGTCCCTGGGCAGCATCTTGATATTCATGGAAATCCAGCGGGCAGCCGGCCCCGAAGGGCCGAGGGCCTACCTAGTACTGACAAAAGCATCTTCTCGGGAAAACAAAACTCAGAACACCACTTTCCTGGTCTCAGTTTGCAGAGCTCCATGGGCACTCTCAAAGCAGCCCGAGTTGGCACAGGTGGCAGCTTGTCCCTGCGCAGCATCTTGATATTCGTGGAAATCCTTGTGCCAACCTGCCCGAAAGGGCTGAGGGCCTACATGGTACTGACAAAGGCTTCTGCCCGGGGAAACCAAACCCATAACCCCACGTTCCTGGTCTCAGTTTGCAGAGCTTCATGGGCACTCTCAAAGCAGACCGAGTTGCCACAGGTGGCAGCTTGTCCCTGGGCAGCATCTTGATATTCGTGGAAATCCTGCAGGCAGATGGCCCCTAAGGAACAAGAGCCTACCTGGTACAGACAAAGGGCTCTGCCCGGGAAAACAAAACTCAGCACACAACGTTCCTAGTTTCTGTTTGCAGAGCTCCATGGGCAATCTCAAAGCAGCCCGAGTTGCCACAGGTGGCAGCTTGTCCCTGGATAGCATCTTGATATTCGTGGAAATCCAGCAGGCAGACGGCCCCTAAGGAACAAGGGCCTACATGGTACAGACAAAGGGCTCTGCCCGGGGAAACAAAACTCAGCACACAACGTTCCTGGTTTCTGTTTGCAGAGCTCCATGGGCACTCTCAAAGCAGCCCGAGTTGGCACAGGTGGCAGCTTGTCCCTGCGCGGCATCTTGATATTCGTGGAAATCCTTCTGCCAGCCTGCCCCGAAGGCCAAGGGCCTACCTGGGACTGACAAAGGCTTCTGCCCGGGGAAACAAAATTCGCCAATCCACATTCCTGGTTTCAGTTTGCAGAGCTCCATGGGCACTCTCAAAGCAGTGCGAGTTGCCACAGGTGGCAGCTTGTCCCTGGGCGGCATCTTGATATTCGTGGAAATCCTGGTGCCAGCCTGCCCTTAAAGGCCGAAAGACTACATGGCAGTGACAAAGGCTTCAGCCCGTGGAAACAAAACCCACCACCCCACGTTCCTGGTCTCAGTTTGAAGAGTTCCGTGGGCACTCTCAAAGCAGCCCGAGTTGGCACAGGTGGCAGCTTGTCCCTGGGCAGCATCTTGATATTCGTGGAAATCCAGCGGGCAGCCGGCCCCGAAGGGCTGAGGGCCCACCTAGTTCTGACAAATACTTCTGCTCGGGAAAACAAAACTCAGAACCCCACGGTCCTGGTTTCTCTTTGCAGAGCTCCATGGGCAATCTCAAAGCAGCCCGAGTTGCCACAGGTGGCAGCTTGTCCCTGGGCGGCATCTTGATATTCGTGGAAATCCTTGTACCAGCCTGACCCGAAGGGCCGAGGGCCTACATGGTACTGACAAAGGCTTCTGCCCAAGGAAACAAAACCCACCACCCCACGTTCCTGCTCTCAGTTTTAAGAGCTCCATGGGCATTCTCAAAGCAGCCCGAGTTGGCACAGGTGGCTGTTTGTCCCTGGGCGGCATCTTGATATTCGTGGAAATCCAGAAGGAAGACGGCCCCTATGGAACAAAGGGCCTACCTGGTACTGACAAAGGGCTCTGCCCGGGAAAACAAAACCCATAACAACACGTTCCTGGTTTCTGTTTGCAGATCTCCATTGGCAATCTCAAAGCAGTGCGAGTTGGCACAGGTGGAAACTTGTCCCTGGGCGGCATCTTGATATTCGTGGAAATCCTGGTGCCAGCCTCCCCTTAAGGGCCGAGGGACTACATGGCACTGACAAAGGCTTCAGCCCGTGGAAACAAAACCCACCACCCCACGTTCCTGGTCTCAGTTTGAAGAGTTCCGTGGGCACTCTCAAAGCAGACCGAGTTGGCACAGGTGCCAGCTTGTCCCTGAGCAGCATCTTGATATTCATGGAAATCCAGCGGGCAGACGGCCCCGAAGGTCCGAGGGCCCACCTAGTACTGACAAATACTTCTGCTCGGGAAAACAAAACTCAGCACCCCACGTTCCTGGATTCTGTTTGCAGAGCTCCATGGGCACTCTCAAAGCAGCGCGAGTTGCCACAGGTGGCAGCTTGTCCCTGGATAGCATCGTGATATTCCTGGAAATCCAGAAGGCAGACGGCCCCTAAGGAACAAGGGCCTACCTGGTACAGACAAAGGGCTCTGCCCGGGGAAACAAAACTCAGCACACAACGTTCCTGGTTTCTGTTTGCAGAGCTCCATGGGCACTCTCAAAGCAGCCCGAGTTGGCACCGGTGGCAGCTTGTCCCTGGGCGGCATCTTGATATTCATAGAAATCCTTATGCCAGCGTGCCCCGAAGGGCCAAGGGCCTATCTAGTACTGACAAAGGCTTCTGCCCGGGAAAACAAAACTCAGAACACCACTTTCCTGGTCTCAGTTTGGAGAGCTCCATGGGCACTCTCAAAGCAGCGCGAGTTGGCACAGGTGGCAGCGTGTCCCTGGGCAGCATCTTGATATTCGTGGAAATCCTGCTGCCAGCCTGCCCCGAGTGGCCGAGGGCCTACCTGGGACTGACAAAGGCTTCTGCCCGGGGAAACAAAACCCACCAACCCACGTTCCTGGTCTCAGTTTGCAGAGCTCCATGGGCACTCTCAAAGCAGCCAGAGTTGGCACAGGTGGCCGCTTGTCCCTGCGCGGGATCTTGATATTCATGGAAATCCAGCAGGCAGACGGCCCCTAAGGAACAAGAGCCTACCTGGTACAGACAAAGGGCTCTGCCCAGGGAAACAAAACCCACCACCCCACGTTCCTGGTTTCTATTTGCAGAGCTCCATGGGCACTCTCAAAGCAGCCCGAGTTGGCACAGGTGGCCGCTTGTCCCTGCGCGGCATCTTGATATCCATGGAAATTTAGCAGGCAGCCTGCCCCGAAGGAACAAGGTCCTACCCGGTACTGACAAAGGCTTCTGCCCGTGGAAACAAAACCCACCCCCCCACGTTCCTGGTCTCACTTTGAAGAACTCCGTGGGCACGCTCAAAGCAGTGCGAGTTGCCACAGGTGGCAGCTTGTCCCCTTGATATTCATAAAAATCTAGCAGGCAGA
Organism: Motacilla alba alba; assembly: GCF_015832195.1. NCBI lineage: Eukaryota > Metazoa > Chordata > Aves > Passeriformes > Motacillidae > Motacilla > Motacilla alba. Next base: position 25,198 of record NW_024037623.1, read on the forward strand.
CGGCCCTAAGGAACAAGAGCCTACCTAGTACTGACAAAGGGCTCAGCCCAGGAAAACAAAACTCAGCACCCCACGGTCCTGGTTTCTGTTTGCAGAGCTCCATGGGCACTCTCAAAGCAGCCCGAGTTGGCACAGGTGGCATCTTGTCCCTGCGCGGCATCTTGATATTCGTGGAAATCCTTCTGCCAGCCTGCCCCGAAGGGCCAAGGGCCTACCTGGGACATACAAAGGCTTCTGCCCGGGGAAACAAAATTCGCCAAACCACGTTCCTGGTCTCAGTTTGCAGAGCTCCATGGGCACACTCAAAGCAGCGCGAGTTGCCACAGGTGGCAGCTTGTCCCTGGGCGGCATCTTGATATTCGTGGAAATCCTGCTGCCAGCCTGCCCTTAAGGGCCGAGGGACTACATGGCAGTGACAAAGGCTTCAGCCCGTGGAAACAAAACCCACCACCCCACGTTCCTGGTCTCAGTTTGCAGAGCTCCGTGGGCACTCTCAAAGAAGCGCGAGTTGGCCCTGGTGGCAGCTTGTCCCTGGGCGGCATCTTGATATTCGTGGAAATCCAGCGGGCAGCCGGCCCCGAAGGAACAAGGGCCTACCTGGTACTGACAAAGTCTTCTGCCCAGGGAAACAAAATTTACAAACTCACGTTCCTTTTCTCAGTTTGCAGAGCTCCGTGGGCACTCTCAAAGCAGCCCGAGTTGGCACAGGTGGCATCTTGTCCCTGCGCGGCATCTTGATATTCCTGGAAAATCCAGCAGGCAGACGGCCCCTAAGGAACAAGAGCCTACCTGGTACAGACAAAGGGCTCTGCCCGGGAAAAAAAAACTCAGCACACAACGTTCCTGGTTTCTGTTTGCAGAGCTCCATGGGCAATCTCAAAGCAGCCCGAGTTGGCACAGGTGGCAGCTTGTCCCTGCGCGGCATCTTGATATTCGTGGAAATCCTTCTGCCAGCCTGCCCCGAAGGGCTGAGGGCCTACCTGGGACTTACAAAGGCTTCTGCCAAGGGAAACAAAATTCGCTAACCCACGTTCCTGGTCTCAGTTTTAAGAGTTCTGTGGGCACTCTCAAAGAAGCACGAGTTGGCACAGGTGGCAGCTTGTCCCTGGGCAGCATCTTGATATTCGTGGAAATCCAGCGGGCAGCCGGCCCCGAAGGGCTTAGGGCCCACCTGGTTCTGACAAATACTTCTGCTCGGGAAAACAAAACTCAGCACCCCACGGTCCTGGTTTCTGTTTGCAGAGCTTCATGGGCAATCTCAAAGCAGCCCGAGTTGGCACAGGTGGCAGCTTGTCCCTGCGCGGCATCTTGATATTCGTGGAAATCCAGCAGGCATACGGCCCCTAAGGAACAAAGGCCTACATGCTACTGACAAAGGGCTCAGCCCGGGAAAACAAAACCCATACCAACACGTTCTTGGTTTCTGTTTGCAGAGCTCCATTGGCAATCTCAAAGCAGTGCGATTTGGCCCAGGTGGCAGCTTGTCCCTGGGCGGCATCTTGATATTCGTGGAAATCCTGGTGCCAGCCTGCCCTTAAGGGCCGAGGGACTACATGGCACTGACAAACTCTTCAGCCTGTGGAAACAAAACCCACCACCCCACGTTCCTGGTCTCAGTTTGAAGAGCTCCGTGGGCACTCTCAAAGCAGCCCAAGTTGGCACAGGTGGCAGCTTGTCCCTGGGCGGCATCTTGATATTCGTGGAAATCCTTGTGCCAGCCTGACCCGAAGGGCCGAGGGTCTACATGGTACTGACAAAGGCTTTAGCCCGCAGAAACAAAACCCACCATCCCACGTTCCGGGTCTCAGTTTACAGAGCTCCATGGGCACTCTCAAAGCAGCCCGAGTTGGCACAGGTGGCGGCTTGTCCCTGGGCAGCATCTTGATATTCGTGGAAATCCAGCAGGCAGACGGCCCCTAAGGAACAAGGGCCTACCTGGTACTGACAAAGTCTTCTGCCCAGGGAAACAAAATTCACAAGCCCACGTTCCTGGTCTCAGTTTGCAGAGCTCCATGGGCACTCTCAAAGCAGCCCGAGTTGGCACAGGTGGCAGCTTGTCCCTGGGCGGCATCTTGATATTCGTGGAAATCCTTCTGCCAGCCTGACCCGAAGGGCCGAGTGCCTACATGGTACTGACAAAGGCTTCTGCCCGCAGAAACAAAACCCTCAAGCCCACGTTCCTGGTCTCAGTTTGCAGAGCTCCATGGGCACTCTCAAAGCAGCCCGAGTTGGCACAGGTGGCAGCTTGTCCCTGGGCAGCATCTTGATATTCGTGGAAATCCAGCAGGCATACGGCCCCTAAGGAACAAGGGCCAACCTGGTACTGACAAAGGGCTCTGCCCGGGAAAACAAAACCCAAAACACCACGTTCCTGGTTTCTGTTTGCAGAGCTCCATTGGCAATCTCAAAGCAGCCCGAGTTGGCACAGGTGGCAGCTTGTCCCTGGGCGGCATCTTGATATTCGTGGAAATCCTGGTGCCAGCCTGCCCTTAAGGGCCGAGGGACTACATGGCACTGACAAACTCTTCAGCCTGTGGAAACAAAACCCACCACCCCACGTTCCTGGTCTCAGTTTGAAGAACTCCATGGGCACTCTCAAAGCAGCCCGAGTTGGCACAGGTGGCAGCTTGTCCCTGAGCAGAATCTTGATATTCATGAAAATCCAGCGGGCAGCCGGCCCCGAAGGGCCGAGGGCCTACATGGTACTGACAAAGGCTTCTGCCCGCAGAAACAAAACCCACCACCCCACGTTCCTGCTCTCAGTTTGCAGAGCTCCATGGGCACTCTCAAAGCAGCCCGAGTAGGCACAGGTGGCAGCTTGTCCCTGGGCAGCATCTTGATATTCATGGAAATCCATCAGTCATACGGCCCCTAAGGAACAAGGGCCTACCTGGTACTGACAAAGGGCTCTGCCCGGGAAAACAAAACCCATAACAACCCGTTCCTGGTTTCTGTTTGCAGAGCTCCATGGGCACTCTCAAAGCAGCCCGAGTTGGCACAGGTGGCAGCTTGTCCCTGGGCGGCATCTTGATATTCGTGGAAATCCTGCTGCCAGCCTGCCCTTAAGGGCCGAGGGACTACATGGCAGTGACAAAGGCTTCAGCCCGTGGAAACAAAACCCACCACCCCACGTTCCTGGTCTCAGGTGGAAGAGTTCCGTGGGCACTCTCAAAGCAGCCGGAGTTGGCACAGGTGGCAGCTTGTCCCTGGGTGGCATCTTGATATTCGTGAAAATCCAGCAGGCAGACGGCCCCTAAGGAACAAGGGCCTACCTGGTACTGACAAAGGGCTCTGCCCGTGGAAACAAAACCCACCGCCCCACGTTCCTGGTCTCAGTTTGCAGAGCTCCGTGGGCACTCTCAAAGAAGCGCGAGTTGGCCCTGGTGGCAGCTTGTCCCTGGGCAGCATCTTGATATTCGTGGAAATCCAGCGGGCAGCCGGCCCCGAAGGAACAAGGGCCTACCTGGTACTGACAAAGTCTTCTGCCCAGGGAAACAAAATTTACAAACTCACGTTCCTTTTCTCAGTTTGCAGAGCTCCGTGGGCACTCTCAAAGCAGACCGAGTTGGCACAGGTGGCTGCTTGTCCCTGGGCAGCATCTTGATATTCGTGGAAATCCAGCGGGCAGCCGGCCCCGAAGGGCTTAGGGCCCACCTAGTTCTGACAAATACTTCTGCCCGGGAAAACAAAACTCAGCACCCCACGGTCCTGGTTTCTATTTGCAGAGCTTCATGGGCAATCTCAATGCAGCCCGAGTTGGCACAGGTGGCAGCTTGTCCCTGGGCGGCATCTGGATATTCGTGGAAATCCTTGTGCCAGCCTGACCCTAAGGAACAAGGGCCTACATGGTACTGACAAAGGCTTCTGCCCGCAGAAACAAAACCCACCAGCCCACGTTCCTGGTTTCTGTTTGCAGAGCTCCATGGGCACTCTCAAAGCAGCCCGAGTTGGCACAGGTGGCAGCTTGTCCCTGGGCAGCATCTTGATATTCATGGAAATCCAGCAGGCACACGGCCCCTAAGGAACAAAGGCCTACCTGCTACTGACAAAGGGCTCTGCCCGGGAAAACAAAACCCATACCAACACGTTCTTGGTTTCTGTTTGCAGAGCTCCATTGGCAATCTCAAAGCAGTGCGATTTGGCACAGGTGGCAGCTTGTCCCTGGGCGGCATCTTGATATTCGTGGAAATCCTGGTGCCAGCCTGCCCTTAAGGGCCGAGGGACTACATGGCACTGACAAACTCTTCAGCCTGTGGAAACAAAACCCACCAACCCACGTTCCTGGTCTCAGTTTGAAGAGCTCCGTGGGCACTCTCAAAGCAGCCCAAGTTGGCACAGGTGGCAGCTTGTCCCTGGGCAGCATCTGGATATTCGTGGAAATCCTTCTGCCAGCGTGCCCCGAAGGGCCGTGTGCCTACATGGTCCTGACAAAGGCTTCTGCCCGGGAAAACAAAACTCAGAACACCACTTTCCTGGTCTCAGTTTGGAGAGCTCCATGGGCACTCTCAAAGCAGCCCGAGTTGGCACAGGTGGCAGCTTGTCCCTGGGCAGCATCTTGATATTCGTGGAAATCCGTCTGCCAGCCTGCCCCGAATGGCCGAGGGCCTACCTGGGACTGACAAAGGCTTCTGCCCGGGGAAACAAAACCCACCAACCCACGTTCCTGGTCTCAGTTTGCAGAGCTCCATGGGCACTCTCAAAGCAGCCCGAGTTGGCACAGGTGGCCGCTTGTCCCTGCGCGGCATCTTGATATTCGTGGAAATCCTTCTGCCTGCCTGCCCTTAAGGGCCGAAAGACTACATGGCAGTGACAAAGGCTTCAGCCAGTGGAAACAAAACCCACCACCCCACGTTCCTGGTCTCAGTTTGAAGAGTTCCGTGGGCACTCTCAAAGAAGCGCGAGTTGCCACAGGTGGCAGCTTGTCCCTGAGCAGAATCTTGATATTCATAAAAATCTAGCAGGCAGACGGCCCCTAAGGAACAAGAGCCTACCTAGTACTGACAAAGGGCTCAGCCCAGGAAAACAAAACTCAGCACCCCACGGTCCTGGTTTCTGTTTGCAGAGCTCCATGGGCACTCTCAAAGCAGCCCGAGTTGGCACAGGTGGCATCTTGTCCCTGCGCGGCATCTTGATATTCGTGGAAATCCTTCTGCCAGCCTGCCACGAAGGGCCAAGGGCCTACCTGGGACATACAAAGGCTTCTGCCCGGGGAAACGAAATTCGCCAAACCACGTTCCTGGTCTCAGTTTGCAGAGCTCCATGGGCACACTCAAAGCAGCGCGAGTTGGCACAGGTGGCAGCTTGTCCCTGGGCGGCATCTTGATATTCGTGGAAATCCTGCTACCAGCCTGCCCTTAAGGGCCGAGGGACTACATGGCAGTGACAAAGGCTTCAGCCCGTGGAAACAAAACCCGCCACCCCACGTTCCTGGTCTTAGGTGGAAGCGTTCCGTGGGCACTCTCAAAGAAGCCGGAGTTGGCACAGGTGGCAGCTTGTCCCTGGGTGGCATCTTGATATTCGTGAAAATCCAGCAGGCAGACGGCCCCTAAGGAATAAGGGCCTACCTGGTACTGACAAAGGGCTCTGCCCGTGGAAACAAAACCCACCACCCCACGTTCCTGGTCTCAGTTTGCAGAGCTCCGTGGGCACTCTCAAAGAAGCGCGAGTTGGCCCTGATGGCAGCTTGTCCCTGGGCAGCATCTTGATATTCGTGGAAATCCAGCGGGCAGACGGCCCCGAAGGAACAAGGGCCTACCTGGTACTGACAAAGTCTTCTGCCCAGGGAAACAAAATTTACAAACTCACGTTCCTTTTCTCAGTTTGCAGAGCTCCGTGGGCACTCTCAAAGCAGACCGAGTTGCCACAGGTGGCCGCTTGTCCCTGGGCAGCATCTTGATATTCCTGGAAAATCCAGCAGGCAGACGGCCCCTAAGGAACAAGAGCCTACCTGGTACAGACAAAGGGCTCTGCCCGGGAAAAAAAAACTCAGCACACAACGTTCCTGGTTTCTGTTTGCAGAGCTCCATGGGCAATCTCAAAGCAGCCCGAGTTGCCACAGGTGGCAGCTTGTCCCTGCGCGGCATCTTGATATTCGTGGAAATCCTTCTGCCAGCCTGCCCCCAAGGGCTGAGGGCCTACCTGGGACTTACAAAGGCTTCTGCCTGGGGAAACAAAATTCACTAACCCACGTTCCTGGTCTCAGTTTGCAGAGCTCCATGGGCACTCTCAAAGCAGCCCGAGTTGGCACAGGTGGCAGCTTGTCCCTGGGCGGCATCTTGATATTCGTGGAAATCCAGCAGGCAGACGGCCCCTAAGGAACAAGGGCCTACCTGGTACTGACAAATGCTTCTGCCCGTGGAAACAAAACCCACCACCCCACGTTCCTGGTCTCAAATTTAAGAGTTCTGTGGGCACTCTCAAAGAAGCACGAGTTGCCACAGGTGGCAGCTTGTCCCTGGGCAGCATCTTGATATTCGTGGAAATCCAGCGGGCAGCCGGCCCCGAAGGGCTTAGGGCCCACCTAGTTCTGACAAATACTTCTGCTCGGGAAAACAAGACTCAGCACCCCACGGTCCTGGTTTCTGTTTGCAGAGCTTCATGGGCAATCTCAAAGCAGCCCGAGTTGGCACAGGTGGCAGCTTGTCCCTGGGCGGCATCTGGATATTCGTGGAAATCCTTGTGCCAGCCTGACCCTAAGGAACAAGGGCCTACATGGTACTGACAAAGGCTTCTGCCCGCAGAAACAAAACCCACCACCCCACGTTCCTGGTTTCTGTTTGCAGAGCTCCATGGGCACTCTCAAAGCAGCCCGAGTTGGCACAGGTGGCAGCTTGTCCCTGGGCAGCATCTTGATATTCATGGAAATTCAGCAGGCATACAGCCCCTAAGGAACAAAGGCCTACCTGCTACTGACAAAGGGCTCTGCCCGGGAAAACAAAACCCATACCAACACGTTCTTGGTTTCTGTTTGCAGAGCTCCATTGGCAATCTCAAAGCAGTGCGATTTGGCACAGGTGGCAGCTTGTCCCTGGGCGGCATCTTGATATTCGTGGAAATCCTGGTGCCAGCCTGCCCTTAAGGGCCGAGGGACTACATGGCACTGACAAACTCTTCAGCCTGTGGAAACAAAACCCACCACCCCACGTTCCTGGTCTCAGTTTGCAGAGCTCCGTGGGCACTCTCAAAGCAGCCCAAGTTGGCACAGGTGGCAGCTTGTCCCTGGGCGGCATCTGGATATTCGTGGAAATCCTTGTGCCAGCCTGACCCTAAGGAACAAGGGCCTACATGGTACTGACAAAGGCTTCTGCCCGCAGAAACAAAACCCACCAGCCCACGTTCCTGGTTTCTGTTTGCAGAGCTTCATGGGCACTCTCAATGCAGCCCGAGTTGGCACAGGTGGCAGCTTGTCCCTGGGCGGCATCTGGATATTCGTGGAAATCCTTGTGCCAGCCTGACCCTAAGGAACAAGGGCCTACATGGTACTGACAAAGGCTTCTGCCCGCAGAAACAAAACCCACCAGCCCACGTTCCTGGTTTCTGTTTCCAGAGCTCCATGGGCACTCTCAAAGCAGCCCGAGTTGGCACAGGTGGCAGCTTGTCCCTGGGCAGCATCTTGATATTCATGGAAATCCAGCAGGCATACGGCCCCTAAGGAACAAAGGCCTACCTGCTACTGACAAAGGGCTCTGCCCGGGAAAACAAAACCCATACCAACACGTTCTTGGTTTCTGTTTGCAGAGCTCCATTGGCAATCTCAAAGCAGTGCGATTTGGCACAGGTGGCAGCTTGTCCCTGGGCGGCATCTTGATATTCGTGGAAATCCTGGTGCCAGCCTGCCCTTAAGGGCCGAGGGATTACATGGCACTGACAAACTCTTCAGCCTGTGGAAACAAAACCCACCACCCCACGTTCCTGGTCTCAGTTTGAAGAGCTCCATGGGCACTCTCAAAGCAGCCCAAGTTGGCAAAGGTGGCAGCTTGTCCCTGCGCGGCATCTGGATATTCGTGGAAATCCTTCTGCCAGCGTGCCCCGAAGGGCCGAGGGCCTACATGGTACTGACAAAGGCTTCTGCCCGGGAAAACAACACTCAGAACACCACTTTCCTGGTCTCAGTTTGGAGAGCGCCATGGGCACTCTCAAAGCAGCCGGAGTTGGCACAGGTGGCAGCTTGTCCCTGGGCAGCATCTTGATATTCGTGGAAATCCGTCTGCCAGCCTGCCCCGAATGGCCGAGGGCCTACCTGGGACTGACAAAGGCTTCTGCCCGGGGAAACAAAACCCACCAACCCACGTTCCTGGTCTCAGTTTGCAGAGCTCCATGGGCACTCTCAAAGCAGCCCGAGTTGGCACAGGTGGCCGCTTGTCCCTGCGCGGCATCTTGATATTCATGGAAATTTAGCAGGCAGACGGCCCCTAAGGAACAAGGGCCTACCTGGTACTGACAAAGGCTTCTGCCCGTGGAAACAAAACTCACCCCCCCACGTTCCTGGTCTCACTTTGAAGAACTCCGTGGGCACTCTCAAAGCAGTGCGAGTTGCCACAGGTGGCAGCTTGTCCCTGGGTGGCATCTTGATATTCGTGGAAATCCTGGTGCGAGCCTGCCCTTAAGGGCCGAAAGACTACATGGCAGTGACAAAGGCTTCAGCCCGTGGAAACAAAACCCACCACCCCACGTTCCTGGTCTCAGTTTGAAGAGTTCCGTGGGCACTCTCAAAGAAGCGCGAGTTGCCACAGGTGGCAGCTTGTCCCTGGGTGGCATCTTGATATTCGTGGAAATCCTGCTACCAGCCTGCCCTTAAGGGCCGAGGGACTCCATGGCAGTGACAAAGGCTTAAGCCCGTGGAAACAAAACCCGCCACCCCACGTTCCTGGTCTTAGGTGGAAGAGTTCCGTGGGCACTCTCAAAGAAGCCGGAGTTGGCACAGGTGGCAGCTTGTCCCTGGGTGGCATCTTGATATTCGTGGAAATCCTTCTGCCAGCCTGCCCCCAAGGTCTGAGGGCCTACCTGGGACTTACAAAGGCTTCTGCCCAGGGAAACAAAATTCGCTAACCCACGTTCCTGGTCTCAGGTTGCAGAGCTCCATGGGCACTCTCAAAGCAGCCCGAGTTGGCACAGGTGGCAGCTTGTCCCTGGGCGGCATCTGGATATTCGTGGAAATCCTTGTGCCAGCCTGACCCTAAGGAACAAGGGCCTACATGGTACTGACAAAGGCTTCTGCCCAGGGAAACAAAATTCACAAGCCCACGTTCCTGGTCTCAGTTTGAAGAGCTCGGTGGGCACTCTCAAAGCAGCCCAAGTTGGCACAGGTGGCAGCTTGTCCCTGCGCGGCATCTTGATATTCGTGGAAATCCTTGTGCCAGCCTGACCCGAAAGGCCGAGGGTCTACATGGTACTGACAAAGGCTTCAGCCCGCAGAAACAAAACCCACCATCCCACGTTCCGGATCTCAGTTTACAGAGCTCCATGGGCACTGTCAAAGCAGCCCGAGTTGGCACAGGTGGCGGCTTGTCCCTGGGCAGCATCTTGATATTCGTGGAAATCCAGCAGGCAGACGGCCCCTAAGGAACAAGGGCCTACCTCGTACTGACAAAGTCTTCTGCCCAGGGAAACAAAATTCACAAGCCCACGTTCCTGGTCTCAGTTTGCAGAGCTCCATGGGCACTCTCAAAGCAGCCCGAGTTGGCACAGGTGGCAGCTTGTGCCTGGGCAGCATCTTGATATTCGTGGAAATCCAGCAGGCAGACGGCCCCTAAGGAACAAGGGCCTACCTGGTACTGACAAAGTCTTCTGCCCAGGGAAACAAAATTCACAAGCCCACGTTCCTGGTCTCAGTTTGCAGAGCTCCATGGGCACTCTCAAAGCAGCCCGAGTTGGCACAGGTGGCAGCTTGTCCCTGCGCGGCATCTTGATATTCGTGGAAATCCTTCTGCCAGCCTGACCCGAAGGGCCGAAGGCCTACATGGTACTGACAAAGGCTTCTGCCCGCAGAAACAAAACCCACCACCCCACGTTCCTGGTCTCAGTTTGCAGAGCTCCATGGGCACTCTCAAAGCAGCCCGAGTTGGCACAGGTGGCAGCTTGTCCCTGGGCAGCATCTTGATATTCGTGGAAATCCAGCAGGCATACGGCCCCTAAGGAACAAGGGCCAACCTGGTACTGACAAAGGGCTCTGCCCGGGAAAACAAAACCCAAAACACCACGTTCCTGGTCTCAGTTTGCAGAGCTCCATTGGCAAACTCAAAGCAGTGCGAGTTGGCACATGTGGCAGCTTGTCCCTGCGCGGCATCTTGATATTCGTGGAAATCCTGGTGCCAGCCTGCCCTTAAGGGCCGAGGGCCTACCTGGTACTGACAAAGGCTTCTGCCCGCAGAAACAAAACCCACCACCCCACGTTCCTGGTCTCAGTTTGAAGAGCTTCATGGTCACTCTCAAAGCAGACCGAGTTGCCACAGGTGGCAGCTTGTCCCTGGGCAGCATCTTGATATTCCTGGAAATCCAGCAGGCAGACGGCCCCTAAGGAAAAAGAGCCTACCTGGTACAGACAAAGGGCTCTGCCCGGGAAAACCAAACTCAGCACACAACGTTCCTGGTTTCTGTTTGCAGAGCTCCATGGGCACTCTCAAAGCAGCCCGAGTTGGCACAGGTGGCAGCTTGTGCCTGCGCGGCATCTTGATATTCGTGGAAATCCTTCTGCCAGCCTGCCCCGAAGGGCTGAGGGCCTACCTGGGACTTACAAAGGCTTCTGCCCAGGGAAACAAAATTCGCCAACCCACGTTCCTGGTCTCAGTTTGCAGAGCTCCTTGGGCACTCTCAAAGCAGCCCGAGTGGGCACAGGTGGCAGCTTGTCCATGGGCGGCATCTTGATATTCGTCGAAATCCAGCAGGCAGGCCGCCCCTAAGGAACAAGGGCCTACCAGGTACTGACAAAGGCTTCTGCCCGGGAAAAAAATACACCACCCCACGTTCCTGGTCTCAATTGCACTAAATCCGTGGGCACTCTCAAAGCTGCCCGAGTTGGGAAAGGTGGCTGCTTGTCCCTGGGCAGCATCTTGATATTCGTGGAAATCCAGCAGGCAGACGGCCCCTAGAAAACAAGAGCCTACCTAGGACTGACAAAAGCTTCAGCCCGGGGAAACAAAATTCGCCAACCCACGTTCCTGGTCTCAGTTTGCAGAGCTCCATGGGCACTCTCAAAGCAGACTGAGTTGCCAAAGGTGGCAGCTTGTCCCAGGGCGGCATCTTGTTATTCGTGGAAATCCAGCGGGCAGACGGCTCCTAAGGAACAAGGGCCTACCTGGTACTGACAAAGGCTTCTGCCCGTGGAAACAAAACCCACCACCCCACGTTCCTGGTCTCAGTTTGAAGGACTCCGTGGGCACACTCAAAGCAGCCCGAGTTGGCACAGGTGGCAGCTTGTCCCTGGGCGGCATCTTGATATTCATGGAAATCCAGCGGGCAGCCGGCCCCGAATGGCCGAGGGCCTACCTAGTACTGACAAATACTTCTGCTCTGGAAAACAAAACTCAGCACCCCACGGACCTGGTCTCAGTTTGCAGAGCTCCATGGGCACTCTCAAAATGGCGTGAGGTGCCACAGGTGGCAGCCTGTCCCTGCGCGGCATCTTGATATTCGTGGAAATCCTGGGGCCAGCATGCTCCGAAGGGCCGAGGGCCTACCTGGCACTGACAAAGGCTTCTGCCCGCAGAAACAAAACCCACCACCCCACATTCCTGGTCTCAGTTTCAAGAGTTCCGTGGGCCCTCTCAAAGCAGCCCGAGTTGGCACAGGTGGCAGCTTGTCCCTTGGCAGCATCTTGATATTCATGGAAATCCAGGGGGCAGCCGGCCCCGAAGGGCCGAGGGCCTACATGGTACTGACAAAGGCTTCTGCCCGCAGAAACAAAACCCACCACCCCACGTTCCTGGTCTCAGTTTGCAGAGCTCCATGGGCACTCTCAAAGCAGCCCGAGTTGGCACAGGTGGCAGCTTGTCCCTGGGCAGCATCTTGATATTCATGGAAATCCATCAGTCATACGGCCCCTAAGGAACAAGGGCCTACCTGGTACTGACAAAGGGCTCTGCCCGGGAAAACAAAACCCATAACAACCCGTTCCTGGTTTCTGTTTGCAGAGCTCCATGGGCACTCTCAAAGCAGCCCGAGTTGGCACAGGTGGCAGCTTGTCCCTGGGCGGCATCTTGATATTCGTGGAAATCCTGCTGCCAGCCTGCCCTTAAGGGCCGAGGGACTACATGGCACTGACAAACTCTTCAGCCTGTGGAAACAAAACCCACCACCCCACGTTCCTGGTTTCTGTTTGCCGAGCTCCATGGGCACTCTCAAAGCAGCGCGAGTTGGCACAGGTGGCAGCTTGTCCCTGGGCGGCATCTTGATATTCATGGAAATCCAGCGGGCAGCCGGCCCCGAAGGGCCGAGGCCCGACCTAGTACTGACAAAAGCATCTTCTCGGGAAAAAAAAACTCAGCAACCCACGATCCTGGTCTCAGTTTGCAGAGCTCCATTGGCACTCTCAAAGCAGCGCGAGTTGGCACAGGTGGCAGCTTGTGCCTGGATAGCATCTTGATATTCGTGGAAATCCTTGTGCCAGCCTGCCCCAAAGGGCCGAGGGCCTACCTGGTACTGACAAAGGCTTCTGCCCGCAGAAACAAAACCCACCACCCCACGTTCCTGGTCTCAGTTTGAAGAGCTTCATGGTCACTCTCAAAGCAGACCGAGTTGCCACAGGTGGCAGCTTGTCCCTGGGCAGCATCTTGATATTCCTGGAAATCCAGCAGGCAGACGGCCCCTAAGGAAAAAGAGCCTACCTGGTACAGACAAAGGGCTCTGCCCGGGAAAACAAAACTCAGCACACAACGTTCCTGGTTTCTGTTTGCAGAGCTCCATGGGCACTCTCAAAGCAGCCCGAGTTGGCACAGCTGGCAGCTTGTGCCTGCGCGGCATCTTGATATTCGTGGAAATCCTTCTGCCAGCCTGCCCCGAAGGGCTGAGGGCCTACCTGGGACTTACAAAGGCTTCTGCCCAGGGAAACAAAATTCGCCAACCCACGTTCCTGGTCTCAGTTTGCAGAGCTCCATGGGCACTCTCAAAGCAGCCCGAGTTGGCACAGGTGGCAGCTTGTCCCTGGGCGGCATCTTGATATTCGTGGAAATCCAGCAGGCAGACGGCCCCTAGAAAACAAGAGCCTACCTAGGACTGACAAAAGCTTCAGCCCGGGGAAACAAAATTCGCCAACCCACGTTCCTGGTCTCAGTTTGCAGAGCTCCATGGGCACTCTCAAAGCAGACTGAGTTGCCAAAGGTGGCAGCTTGTCCCAGGGCGGCATCTTGTTATTCGTGGAAATCCAGCGGGCAGACGGCTCCTAAGGAACAAGGGCCTACCTGGTACTGACAAAGGCTTCTGCCCGTGGAAACAAAACCCACCACCACACGTTCCTGGTCTCAGTTTGAAGGACTCCGTGGGCACACTCAAAGCAGCCCGAGTTGGCACAGGTGGCAGCTTGTCCCTGGGCGGCATCTTGATATTCATGGAAATCCAGCGGGCAGCCGGCCCCGAATGGCCGAGGGCCTACCTAGTACTGACAAATACTTCTGCTCTGGAAAACAAAACTCAGCACCCCACGGTCCTGGTCTCAGTTTGCAGAGCTCCATGGGCACTCTCAAAATGGCGTGAGGTGCCACAGGTGGCAGCCTGTCCCTGCGCGGCATCTTGATATTCGTGGAAATCCAGCAGGCAGACGGCCCCTAAGGAACAAGGGCCTACCTGGTACTGACAAAGGGCTCTGCTCGGGAAAACAAAACCCATAACCCCACATTCCTGGTTTCTGTTTACAGAGCTCCATGGGCACTCTCAAAGCAGTCCGAGTTGGCACAGGTGGCACCTTGTCCCTGGGCGGCATCTTGATATTCGTGGAAATCCAGCAGGCAGACGGCCCCTAAGGAACACGAGCCTACCTGGTACTGACAAAGGGCTCTGCCCGGGAAAACAAAACTCAGTACCCTACGTTCCTGGTCTCAGTTTGCAGAGCTCCATGGGCACTCTCAAAGCAGCCCGAGTTGGCACAGGTGGCAGCTTGTCCCTGGGCGGCATCTTGATATTCGTGGAAATCCTGGTGCCAGCCTGCCCCTATGGGCCAAGGGCCTACCTGGGAATGACAAAGGCTTCTGCCCAGGGAAACAAAATTTGCCAACCCACGTTCCTGGTCTCAGTTTGCAGAGCTCCGTGGGCACTCTCAAAGCAGCCCAAGTTGGCACAGGTGGCAGCTTGTCCCTGGGCAGCATCTTGATATTCCTGGAAATCCTGCTGCCAGCCTGCCCCTAAGGAACAAGGGCCTACCTGGTACTGACAAAGGGCTCTGCCCAGGAAAACAAAACCCATACCCCACGTTCCTGGTTTCTGTTTGCGGAGCTCCATGGGCACTTTTAAATCAGACCGAGTTGGCACAGGTGGCAGCTTGTCCCTGGGCGGCATCTTGATATTCATGGAAATCCAGCAGGCAGACGGCCCCTAAGGAACAAGGGCCTACCTGGTACTGACAAAGGCTTCTGTCCAGGGAAACAAAATTCATAAACTCACGTTCCTGGTCTCAGTTTGCAGAGCTCCGTGGGCACACTCAAAGCAGCCCGAGTTGGCACAGGTGGCAGCTTGTCCCTGGGCAGCATCTTGATATTCATGGAAATCCAGCGGGCAGCCTGCCCCGAATGGCCGAGGGCCTACCTAGTACTGACAAATACTTCGGCTCTGGAAAACAAAACTCAGCACCCCACGGTCCTGGTCTAAGTTTGCAGAGCTCCACGGGAACTCTCAAAACGGCGTGAGTTGCCACAGGTGGCAGCCTGTCCCTGCGCGGCATCTTGATATTCGTGGAAATCCTTGTGCCAGCCTGCCCCAAAGGGCCGAGGGCCTACCTGGCACTGACAAAGGCTTCTGCCCGCAGAAACAAAACCCACCACCCCACGTTCCTGGTCTCAGTTTGAAGAGCTTCATGGTCACTCTCAAAGCAGACCGAGTTGCCACAGGTGGCAGCTTGTCCCTGGGCAGCATCTTGATATTCCTGGAAATCCAGCAGGCAGACGGCCCCTAAGGAAAAAGAGCCTACCTGGTACAGACAAAGGGCTCTGCCCGGGAAAACAAAACTCAGCACACAACGTTCCTGGTTTCTGTTTGCAGAGCTCCATGGGCACTCTCAAAGCAGCCCGAGTTGGCACAGGTGGCAGCTTGTGCCTGCGCGGCATCTTGATATTCGTGGAAATCCTTCTGCCAGCCTGCCCCGAAGGGCTGAGGGCCTACCTGGGACTTACAAAGGCTTCTGCCCAGGGAAACAAAATTCGCCAACCCACGTTCCTGGTCTCAGTTTGCAGAGCTCCTTGGGCACTCTCAAAGCAGCCCGAGTGGGCACAGGTGGCAGCTTGTCCATGGGCGGCATCTTGATATTCGTGGAAATCCAGCAGGCAGGCCGCCCCTAAGGAACAAGGGACTACCAGGTACTGACAAAGGCTTCTGCCCGGGAAAAAAAATACACCACCCCACGTTCCTGGTCTCAATTGCACTAAATCCGTGGGCACTCTCAAAGCTGCCCGAGTTGGGAAAGGTGGCTGCTTGTCCCTGGGCAGCATCTTGATATTCGTGGAAATCCAGCAGGCAGACGGCCCCTAGAAAACAAGAGCCTACCTAGGACTGACAAAAGCTTCAGCCCGGGGAAACAAAATTCGCCAACCCACGTTCCTGGTCTCAGTTTGCAGAGCTCCATGGGCACTCTCAAAGCAGACTGAGTTGCCAAAGGTGGCAGCTTGTCCCAGGGCGGCATCTTGTTATTCGTGGAAATCCAGCGGGCAGACGGCTCCTAAGGAACAAGGGCCTACCTGGTACTGACAAAGGCTTCTGCCCGTGGAAACAAAACCCACCACCCCACGTTCCTGGTCTCAGTTTGAAGGACTCCGTGGGCACACTCAAAGCAGCCCGAGAGTGCACAGGTGGCAGCTTGTCCCTGGGCGGCATCTTGATATTCATGGAAATCCAGCGGGCAGCCGGCCCCGAATGGCCGAGGGCCTACCTAGTACTGACAAATACTTCTGCTCTGGAAAACAAAACTCAGCACCCCACGGTCCTGGTCTCAGTTTGCAGAGCTCCATGGGCACTCTCAAAATGGCGTGAGGTGCCACAGGTGGCAGCCTGTCCCTGCGCGGCATCTTGATATTCGTGGAAATCCTGGGGCCAGCATGCTCCGAAGGGCCGAGGGCCTACCTGGCACTGACAAAGGCTTCTGCCCGCAGAAACAAAACCCACCACCCCACATTCCTGGTCTCAGTTTCAAGAGTTCCGTGGGCCCTCTCAAAGCAGCCCGAGTTGGCACAGGTGGCAGCTTGTCCCTTGGCAGCATCTTGATATTCATGGAAATCCAGGGGGCAGCCGGCCCCGAAGGGCCGAGGGCCTACATGGTACTGACAAAGGCTTCTGCCCGCAGAAACAAAACCCACCACCCCACGTTCCTGCTCTCAGTTTGCAGAGCTCCATGGGCACTCTCAAAGCAGCCCGAGTTGGCACAGGTGGCAGCTTGTCCCTGGGCAGCATCTTGATATTCATGGAAATCCATCAGTCATACGGCCCCTAAGGAACAAGGGCCTACCTGGTACTGACAAAGGGCTCTGCCCGGGAAAACAAAACCCATAACAACCCGTTCCTGGTTTCTGTTTGCAGAGCTCCATGGGCACTCTCAAAGCAGCCCGAGTTGGCACAGGTGGCAGCTTGTCCCTGGGCGGCATCTTGATATTCGTGGAAATCCTGCTGCCAGCCTGCCCTTAAGGGCCGAGGGACTACATGGCACTGACAAACTCTTCAGCCTGTGGAAACAAAACCCACCACCCCACGTTCCTGGTTTCTGTTTGCCGAGCTCCATGGGCACTCTCAAAGCAGCGCGAGTTGGCACAGGTGGCAGCTTGTCCCTGGGCGGCATCTTGATATTCATGGAAATCCAGCGGGCAGCCGGCCCCGAAGGGCCGAGGCCCGACCTAGTACTAACAAAAGCATCTTCTCGGGAAAAAAAAACTCAGCAACCCACGATCCTGGTCTCAGTTTGCAGAGCTCCATTGGCACTCTCAAAGCAGCGCGAGTTGGCACAGGTGGCAGCTTGTGCCTGGATAGCATCTTGATATTCGTGGAAATCCTTGTGCCAGCCTGCCCCAAAGGGCCGAGGGCCTACCTGGTACTGACAAAGGCTTCTGCCCGCAGAAACAAAACCCACCACCCCACGTTCCTGGTCTCAGTTTGAAGAGCTTCATGGTCACTCTCAAAGCAGACCGAGTTGCCACAGGTGGCAGCTTGTCCCTGGGCAGCATCTTGATATTCCTGGAAATCCAGCAGGCAGACGGCCCCTAAGGAAAAAGAGCCTACCTGGTACAGACAAAGGGCTCTGCCCGGGAAAACAAAACTCAGCACACAACGTTCCTGGTTTCTGTTTGCAGAGCTCCATGGGCACTCTCAAAGCAGCCCGAGTTGGCACAGCTGGCAGCTTGTGCCTGCGCGGCATCTTGATATTCGTGGAAATCCTTCTGCCAGCCTGCCCCGAAGGGCTGAGGGCCTACCTGGGACTTACAAAGGCTTCTGCCCAGGGAAACAAAATTCGCCAACCCACGTTCCTGGTCTCAGTTTGCAGAGCTCCATGGGCACTCTCAAAGCAGCCCGAGTTGGCACAGGTGGCAGCTTGTCCCTGGGCGGCATCTTGATATTCGTGGAAATCCAGCAGGCAGGCCGCCCCTAAGGAACAAGGGCCTACCAGGTACTGACAAAGGCTTCTGCCCGGGAAAAAAAATTCACCACCCCACGTTCCTGGTCTCAATTGCACTAAATCCGTGGGCACTCTCAAAGCTGCCCGAGTTGGGAAAGGTGGCTGCTTGTCCCTGGGCAGCATCTTGATATTCGTGGAAATCCAGCAGGCAGACGGCCCCTAGAAAACAAGAGCCTACCTAGGACTGACAAAAGCTTCAGCCCGGGGAAACAAAATTCGCCAACCCACGTTCCTGGTCTCAGTTTGCAGAGCTCCATGGGCACTCTCAAAGCAGACTGAGTTGCCAAAGGTGGCAGCTTGTCCCAGGGCGGCATCTTGTTATTCGTGGAAATCCAGCGGGCAGACGGCTCCTAAGGAACAAGGGCCTACCTGGTACTGACAAAGGCTTCTGCCCGTGGAAACAAAACCCACCACCCCACGTTCCTGGTCTCAGTTTGAAGGACTCCGTGGGCACACTCAAAGCAGCCCGAGTTGGCACAGGTGGCAGCTTGTCCCTGGGCGGCATCTTGATATTCATGGAAATCCAGCGGGCAGCCGGCCCCGAATGGCCGAGGGCCTACCTAGTACTGACAAATACTTCTGCTCTGGAAAACAAAACTCAGCACCCCACGGTCCTGGTCTCAGTTTGCAGAGCTCCATGGGCACTCTCAAAATGGCGTGAGGTGCCACAGGTGGCAGCCTGTCCCTGCGCGGCATCTTGATATTCGTGGAAATCCAGCAGGCAGACGGCCCCTAAGGAACAAGGGCCTACCTGGTACTGACAAAGGGCTCTGCTCGGGAAAACAAAACCCATAACCCCACATTCCTGGTTTCTGTTTACAGAGCTCCATGGGCACTCTCAAAGCAGTCCGAGTTGGCACAGGTGGCAGCTTGTCCCTGGGCGGCATCTTGATATTCGTGGAAATCCAGCAGGCAGACGGCCCCTAAGGAACAAGGGCCTACCTGGTACTGACAAAGGGCTCTGCTCGGGAAAACAAAACTCAGTACCCTACGTTCCTGGTCTCAGTTTGCAGAGCTCCATGGGCACTCTCAAAGCAGCCCGAGTTGGCACAGGTGGCAGCTTGTCCCTGGGCGGCATCTTGATATTCGTGGAAATCCTGGTGCCAGCCTGCCCCTAAGGGCCAAGGGCCTACCTGGGAATGACAAAGGCTTCTGCCCAGGGAAACAAAATTTGCCAACCCACGTTCCTGGTCTCAGTTTGCAGAGCTCCGTGGGCACTCTCAAAGCAGCCCAAGTTGGCACAGGTGGCAGCTTGTCCCTGGGCAGCATCTTGATATTCCTGGAAATCCTGCTGCCAGCCTGCCCCTAAGGAACAAGGGCCTACCTGGTACTGACAAAGGCTTCTGCCCAGGAAAACAAAACCCATACCCCACGTTCCTGGTTTCTGTTTGCGGAGCTCCATGGGCACTTTTAAATCAGACCGAGTTGGCACAGGTGGCAGCTTGTCCCTGCGCGGAATCTTGATATTCGTGGAAATCCAGCAGGCAGACGGCCCCTAAGGAAAAAGGGCCTACCTGGTACTGACAAAGGCTTCTGTCCAGGGAAACAAAATTCATAAACTCACGTTCCTGGTCTCAGTTTGCAGAGCTCCGTGGGCACACTCAAAGCAGCCCGAGTTGGCACAGGTGGCAGCTTGTCCCTGGGCAGCATCTTGATATTCATGGAAATGCAGCGGGCAGCCTGCCCCGAATGGCCGAGGGCCTACCTAGTACTGACAAATACTTCGGCTCTGGAAAACAAAACTCAGCACCCCACGGTCCTGGTCTAAGTTTGCAGAGCTCCACGGGCACTCTCAAAACGGCGTGAGTTGCCACAGGTGGCAGCCTGTCCCTGCGCGGCATCTTGATATTCGTGGAAATCCTTGTGCCAGCCTGCCCCAAAGGGCCGAGGGCCTACCTGGTACTGACAAAGGCTTCTGCCCGCAGAAACAAAACCCACCACCCCACGTTCCTGGTCTCAGTTTGAAGAGCTTCATGGTCACTCTCAAAGCAGACCGAGTTGCCACAGGTGGCAGCTTGTCCCTGGGCAGCATCTTGATATTCCTGGAAATCCAGCAGGCAGACGGCCCCTAAGGAAAAAGAGCCTACCTGGTACAGACAAAGGGCTCTGCCCGGGAAAACAAAACTCAGCACACAACGTTCCTGGTTTCTGTTTGCAGAGCTCCATGGGCACTTTTAAATCAGACCGAGTTGGCACAGGTGGCAGCTTGTCCCTGCGCGGAATCTTGATATTCGTGGAAATCCTTCTGCCAGCCTGCCCCGAAGGGCTGAGGGCCTACCTGGGACTTACAAAGGCTTCTGCCCAGGGAAACAAAATTCGCCAACCCACGTTCCTGGTCTCAGTTTGCAGAGCTCCTTGGGCACTCTCAAAGCAGCCCGAGTGGGCACAGGTGGCAGCTTGTCCATGGGCGGCATCTTGATATTCCTGGAAATCCAGCAGGCAGGCCGCCCCTAAGGAACAAGGGCCTACCAGGTACTGACAAAGGCTTCTGCCCGGGAAAAAAAATACACCACCCCACGTTCCTGGTCTCAATTGCACTAAATCCGTGGGCACTCTCAAAGCTGCCCGAGTTGGGAAAGGTGGCTGCTTGTCCCTGGGCAGCATCTTGATATTCGTGGAAATCCAGCAGGCAGACGGCCCCTAGAAAACAAGAGCCTACCTAGGACTGACAAAAGCTTCAGCCCGGGGAAACAAAATTCGCCAACCCACGTTCCTGGTCTCAGTTTGCAGAGCTCCATGGGCACTCTCAAAGCAGACTGAGTTGCCAAAGGTGGCAGCTTGTCCCAGGGCGGCATCTTGTTATTCGTGGAAATCCAGCGGGCAGACGGCTCCTAAGGAACAAGGGCCTACCTGGTACTGACAAAGGCTTCTGCCCGTGGAAACAAAACCCACCACCCCACGTTCCTGGTCTCAGTTTGAAGGACTCCGTGGGCACACTCAAAGCAGCCCGAGTTGGCACAGGTGGCAGCTTGTCCCTGGGCGGCATCTTGATATTCATGGAAATCCAGCGGGCAGCCGGCCCCGAATGGCCGAGGGCCTACCTAGTACTGACAAATACTTCTGCTCTGGAAAACAAAACTCAGCACCCCACGGTCCTGGTCTCAGTTTGCAGAGCTCCATGGGCACTCTCAAAATGGCGTGAGGTGCCACAGGTGGCAGCCTGTCCCTGCGCGGCATCTTGATATTCGTGGAAATCCTGGGGCCAGCATGCTCCGAAGGGCCGAGGGCCTACCTGGCACTGACAAAGGCTTCTGCCCGCAGAAACAAAACCCACCACCCCACATTCCTGGTCTCAGTTTCAAGAGTTCCGTGGGCCCTCTCAAAGCAGCGTGAGTTGCCACAGGTGGCAGCTTGTCCCTTGGCAGCATCTTGATATTCATGGAAATCCAGGGGGCAGCCGGCCCCGAAGGGCCGAGGGCCTACATGGTACTGACAAAGGCTTCTGCCCGGGGAAACAAAACCCACCACCCCACGTTCCTGCTCTCAGTTTGCAGAGCTCCATGGGCACTCTCAAAGCAGCCCGAGTTGGCACAGGTGGCAGCTTGTCCCTGGGCAGCATCTTGATATTCATGGAAATCCATCAGTCATACGGCCCCTAAGGAACAAGGGCCTACCTGGTACTGACAAAGGGCTCTGCCCGGGAAAACAAAACCCATAACAACCCGTTCCTGGTTTCTGTTTGCAGAGCTCCATGGGCACTCTCAAAGCAGCCCGAGTTGGCACAGGTGGCAGCTTGTCCCTGGGCGGCATCTTGATATTCGTGGAAATCCTGCTGCCAGCCTGCCCTTAAGGGCCGAGGGACTACATGGCACTGACAAACTCTTCAGCCTGTGGAAACAAAACCCACCACCCCACGTTCCTGGTTTCTGTTTGCCGAGCTCCATGGGCACTCTCAAAGCAGCGCGAGTTGGCACAGGTGGCAGCTTGTCCCTGGGCGGCATCTTGATATTCATTGAAATCCAGCGGGCAGCCGGCCCCGAAGGGCCGAGGCCCGACCTAGTACTGACAAAAGCATCTTCTCGGGAAAAAAAAAACTCAGCAACCCACGATCCTGGTCTCAGTTTGCAGAGCTCCATTGGCACTCTCAAAGCAGCGCGAGTTGGCACAGGTGGCAGCTTGTGCCTGGATAGCATCTTGATATTCGTGGAAATCCTTGTGCCAGCCTGCCCCAAAGGGCCGAGGGCCTACCTGGTACTGACAAAGGCTTCTGCCCGCAGAAACAAAACCCACCACCCCACGTTCCTGGTCTCAGTTTGAAGAGCTTCATGGTCACTCTCAAAGCAGACCGAGTTGCCACAGGTGGCAGCTTGTCCCTGGGCAGCATCTTGATATTCCTGGAAATCCAGCAGGCAGACGGCCCCTAAGGAAAAAGAGCCTACCTGGTACAGACAAAGGGCTCTGCCCGGGAAAACAAAACTCAGCACACAACGTTCCTGGTTTCTGTTTGCAGAGCTCCATGGGCACTCTCAAAGCAGCCCGAGTTGGCACAGGTGGCAGCTTGTGCCTGCGCGGCATCTTGATATTCGTGGAAATCCTTCTGCCAGCCTGCCCCGAAGGGCTGAGGGCCTACCTGGGACTTACAAAGGCTTCTGCCCAGGGAAACAAAATTCGCCAACCCACGTTCCTGGTCTCAGTTTGCAGAGCTCCATGGGCACTCTCAAAGCAGCCCGAGTTGGCACAGGTGGCAGCTTGTCCCTGGGCGGCATCTTGATATTCGTGGAAATCCAGCAGGCAGGCCGCCCCTAAGGAACAAGGGCCTACCAGGTACTGACAAAGGCTTCTGCCCGGGAAAAAAAATTCACCACCCCACGTTCCTGGTCTCAATTGCACTAAATCCGTGGGCACTCTCAAAGCTGCCCGAGTTGGGAAAGGTGGCTGCTTGTCCCTGGGCAGCATCTTGATATTCGTGGAAATCCAGCAGGCAGACGGCCCCTAGAAAACAAGAGCCTACCTAGGACTGACAAAAGCTTCAGCCCGGGGAAACAAAATTCGCCAACCCACGTTCCTGGTCTCAGTTTGCAGAGCTCCATGGGCACTCTCAAAGCAGACTGAGTTGCCAAAGGTGGCAGCTTGTCCCAGGGCGGCATCTTGATATTCGTGGAAATCCAGCGGGCAGACGGCTCCTAAGGAACAAGGGCCTACCTGGTACTGACAAAGGCTTCTGCCCGTGGAAACAAAACCCACCACCACACGTTCCTGGTCTCAGTTTGAAGGACTCCGTGGGCACACTCAAAGCAGCCCGAGTTGGCACAGGTGGCAGCTTGTCCCTGGGCGGCATCTTGATATTCATGGAAATCCAGCGGGCAGCCGGCCCCGAATGGCCGAGGGCCTACCTAGTACTGACAAATACTTCTGCTCTGGAAAACAAAACTCAGCACCCCACGGTCCTGGTCTCAGTTTGCAGAGCTCCATGGGCACTCTCAAAATGGCGTGAGGTGCCACAGGTGGCAGCCTGTCCCTGCGCGGCATCTTGATATTCGTGGAAATCCAGCAGGCAGACGGCCCCTAAGGAACAAGGGCCTACCTGGTACTGACAAAGGGCTCTGCTCGGGAAAACAAAACCCATAACCCCACATTCCTGGTTTCTGTTTACAGAGCTCCATGGGCACTCTCAAAGCAGTCCGAGTTGGCACAGGTGGCACCTTGTCCCTGGGCGGCATCTTGATATTCGTGGAAATCCAGCAGGCAGACGGCCCCTAAGGAACACGAGCCTACCTGGTACTGACAAAGGGCTCTGCCCGGGAAAACAAAACTCAGTACCCTACGTTCCTGGTCTCAGTTTGCAGAGCTCCATGGGCACTCTCAAAGCAGCCCGAGTTGGCACAGGTGGCAGCTTGTGCCTGCGCGGCATCTTGATATTCGTGGAAATCCTTCTGCCAGCCTGCCCCGAAGGGCCAAGGGCCTACCTGGGAATGACAAAGGCTTCTGCCCAGGGAAACAAAATTTGCCAACCCACGTTCCTGGTCTCAGTTTGCAGAGCTCCGTGGGCACTCTCAAAGCAGCCCAAGTTGGCACAGGT
The DNA here is from genome assembly GCF_015832195.1 of Motacilla alba alba. NCBI lineage: Eukaryota > Metazoa > Chordata > Aves > Passeriformes > Motacillidae > Motacilla > Motacilla alba. The sequence goes on from NW_024037623.1 coordinate 49,014, forward strand.
GGCAGCTTGTCCCTGGGCAGCATCTTGATATTCCTGGAAATCCTGCTGCCAGCCTGCCCCTAAGGAACAAGGGCCTACCTGGTACTGACAAAGGGCTCTGCCCAGGAAAACAAAACCCATACCCCACGTTCCTGGTTTCTGTTTGCAGAGCTCCATGGGCACTTTTAAATCAGACCGAGTTGGCACAGGTGGCAGCTTGTCCCTGCGCGGAATCTTGATATTCGTGGAAATCCAGCAGGCAGCCTGCCCCGAAGGGCTGAGGGCCTACCTGGGACTTACAAAGGCTTCTGCCCAGGGAAACAAAATTCGCCAACCCACGTTCCTGGTCTCAGTTTGCAGAGCTCCTTGGGCACTCTCAAAGCAGCCCGAGTGGGCACAGGTGGCAGCTTGTCCATGGGCGGCATCTTGATATTCGTGGAAATCCAGCAGGCAGACGGCCCCTAGAAAACAAGAGCCTACCTAGGACTGACAAAAGCTTCAGCCCGGGGAAACAAAATTCGCCAACCCACGTTCCTGGTCTCAGTTTGCAGAGCTCCATGGGCACTCTCAAAGCAGACTGAGTTGCCAAAGGTGGCAGCTTGTCCCAGGGCGGCATCTTGTTATTCGTGGAAATCCAGCGGGCAGACGGCTCCTAAGGAACAAGGGCCTACCTGGTACTGACAAAGGCTTCTGCCCGTGGAAACAAAACCCACCACCCCACGTTCCTGGTCTCAGTTTGAAGAGCTTCATGGTCACTCTCAAAGCAGACCGAGTTGCCACAGGTGGCAGCTTGTCCCTGGGCAGCATCTTGATATTCCTGGAAATCCAGCAGGCAGACGGCCCCTAAGGAAAAAGAGCCTACCTGGTACAGACAAAGGGCTCTGCCCGGGAAAACAAAACTCAGCACACAACGTTCCTGGTTTCTGTTTGCAGAGCTCCATGGGCACTCTCAAAGCAGCCCGAGTTGGCACAGGTGGCAGCTTGTGCCTGCGCGGCATCTTGATATTCGTGGAAATCCTTCTGCCAGCCTGCCCCGAAGGGCTGAGGGCCTACCTGGGACTTACAAAGGCTTCTGCCCAGGGAAACAAAATTCGCCAACCCACGTTCCTGGTCTCAGTTTGCAGAGCTCCATGGGCACTCTCAAAGCAGCCCGAGTTGGCACAGGTGGCAGCTTGTCCCTGGGCGGCATCTTGATATTCGTGGAAATCCAGCAGGCAGGCCGCCCCTAAGGAACAAGGGCCTACCAGGTACTGACAAAGGCTTCTGCCCGGGAAAAAAAATTCACCACCCCACGTTCCTGGTCTCAATTGCACTAAATCCGTGGGCACTCTCAAAGCTGCCCGAGTTGGGAAAGGTGGCTGCTTGTCCCTGGGCAGCATCTTGATATTCGTGGAAATCCAGCAGGCAGACGGCCCCTAGAAAACAAGAGCCTACCTAGGACTGACAAAAGCTTCAGCCCGGGGAAACAAAATTCGCCAACCCACGTTCCTGGTCTCAGTTTGCAGAGCTCCATGGGCACTCTCAAAGCAGACTGAGTTGCCAAAGGTGGCAGCTTGTCCCAGGGCGGCATCTTGATATTCGTGGAAATCCAGCGGGCAGACGGCTCCTAAGGAACAAGGGCCTACCTGGTACTGACAAAGGCTTCTGCCCGTGGAAACAAAACCCACCACCACACGTTCCTGGTCTCAGTTTGAAGGACTCCGTGGGCACACTCAAAGCAGCCCGAGTTGGCACAGGTGGCAGCTTGTCCCTGGGCGGCATCTTGATATTCATGGAAATCCAGCGGGCAGCCGGCCCCGAATGGCCGAGGGCCTACCTAGTACTGACAAATACTTCTGCTCTGGAAAACAAAACTCAGCACCCCACGGTCCTGGTCTCAGTTTGCAGAGCTCCATGGGCACTCTCAAAATGGCGTGAGGTGCCACAGGTGGCAGCCTGTCCCTGCGCGGCATCTTGATATTCGTGGAAATCCAGCAGGCAGACGGCCCCTAAGGAACAAGGGCCTACCTGGTACTGACAAAGGGCTCTGCTCGGGAAAACAAAACCCATAACCCCACATTCCTGGTTTCTGTTTACAGAGCTCCATGGGCACTCTCAAAGCAGTCCGAGTTGGCACAGGTGGCACCTTGTCCCTGGGCGGCATCTTGATATTCGTGGAAATCCAGCAGGCAGACGGCCCCTAAGGAACACGAGCCTACCTGGTACTGACAAAGGGCTCTGCCCGGGAAAACAAAACTCAGTACCCTACGTTCCTGGTCTCAGTTTGCAGAGCTCCATGGGCACTCTCAAAGCAGCCCGAGTTGGCACAGGTGGCAGCTTGTCCCTGGGCGGCATCTTGATATTCGTGGAAATCCTGGTGCCAGCCTGCCCCTAAGGGCCAAGGGCCTACCTGGGAATGACAAAGGCTTCTGCCCAGGGAAACAAAATTTGCCAACCCACGTTCCTGGTCTCAGTTTGCAGAGCTCCGTGGGCACTCTCAAAGCAGCCCAAGTTGGCACAGGTGGCAGCTTGTCCCTGGGCAGCATCTTGATATTCCTGGAAATCCTGCTGCCAGCCTGCCCCTAAGGAACAAGGGCCTACCTGGTACTGACAAAGGGCTCTGCCCAGGAAAACAAAACCCATACCCCACGTTCCTGGTTTCTGTTTGCAGAGCTCCATGGGCACTTTTAAATCAGACCGAGTTGGCACAGGTGGCAGCTTGTCCCTGCGCGGAATCTTGATATTCGTGGAAATCCAGCAGGCAGCCTGCCCCGAAGGGCTGAGGGCCTACCTGGGACTTACAAAGGCTTCTGCCCAGGGAAACAAAATTCGCCAACCCACGTTCCTGGTCTCAGTTTGCAGAGCTCCTTGGGCACTCTCAAAGCAGCCCGAGTGGGCACAGGTGGCAGCTTGTCCATGGGCGGCATCTTGATATTCGTGGAAATCCAGCAGGCAGACGGCCCCTAGAAAACAAGAGCCTACCTAGGACTGACAAAAGCTTCAGCCCGGGGAAACAAAATTCGCCAACCCACGTTCCTGGTCTCAGTTTGCAGAGCTCCATGGGCACTCTCAAAGCAGACTGAGTTGCCAAAGGTGGCAGCTTGTCCCAGGGCGGCATCTTGTTATTCGTGGAAATCCAGCGGGCAGACGGCTCCTAAGGAACAAGGGCCTACCTGGTACTGACAAAGGCTTCTGCCCGTGGAAACAAAACCCACCACCCGACGTTCGTGGTCTCAGTTTGAAGGACTCCGTGGGCACACTCAAAGCAGCCCGAGTTGGCACAGGTGGCAGCTTGTCCCTGGGCGGCATCTTGATATTCATGGAAATCCAGCGGGCAGCCGGCCCCGAATGGCCGAGGGCCTACCTAGTACTGACAAATACTTCTGCTCTGGAAAACAAAACTCAGCACCCCACGGTCCTGGTCTCAGTTTGCAGAGCTCCATGGGCACTCTCAAAATGGCGTGAGGTGCCACAGGTGGCAGCCTGTCCCTGCGCGGCATCTTGATATTCGTGGAAATCCTGGGGCCAGCATGCTCCGAAGGGCTGAGGGCCTACCTGGCACTGACAAAGGCTTCTGCCCGGGAAAACAAAACCCACCACCCCACATTCCTGGTCTCAGTTTCAAGAGTTCCGTGGGCCCTCTCAAAGCAGCCTGAGTTGGCACAGGTGGCAGCTTGTCCCTTGGCAGCATCTTGATATTCATGGAAATCCAGGGGGCAGCCGGCCCCGAAGGGCCGAGGGCCTACATGGTACTGACAAAGGCTTCTGCCCGGGGAAACAAAACCCACCACCCCACGTTCCTGCTCTCAGTTTGCAGAGCTCCATGGGCACTCTCAAAGCAGCCCGAGTAGGCACAGGTGGCAGCTTGTCCCTGGGCAGCATCTTGATATTCATGGAAATCCATCAGTCATACGGCCCCTAAGGAACAAGGGCCTACCTGGTACTGACAAAGGGCTCTGCCCGGGAAAACAAAACCCATAACAACCCGTTCCTGGTTTCTGTTTACAGAGCTCCATGGGCACTCTCAAAGCAGCCCGAGTTGGCACAGGTGGCAGCTTTTCCCTGGGCGGCATCTTGATATTCGTGGAAATCCTGCTGCCAGCCTGCCCTTAAGGGCCGAGGGACTACATGGCACTGACAAACTCTTCAGCCTGTGGAAACAAAACCCACCACCCCACGTTCCTGGTTTCTGTTTGCCGAGCTCCATGGGCACTCTCAAAGCAGCGCGAGTTGGCACAGGTGGCAGCTTGTCCCTGGGCGGCATCTTGATATTCATGGAAATCCAGCGGGCAGCCGGCCCCGAAGGGCCGAGGCCCGACCTAGTACTGACAAAAGCATCTTCTCGGGAAAAAAAAACTCAGCAACCCACGGTCCTGGTCTCAGTTTGCAGAGCTCCATTGGCACTCTCAAAGCAGCGCGAGTTGGCACAGGTGGCAGCTTGTGCCTGGATAGCATCTTGATATTCGTGGAAATCCTTGTGCCAGCCTGCCCCAAAGGGCCGAGGGCCTACCTGGTACTGACAAAGGCTTCTGCCCGCAGAAACAAAACCCACCACCCCACGTTCCTGGTCTCAGTTTGAAGAGCTTCATGGTCACTCTCAAAGCAGACCGAGTTGCCACAGGTGGCAGCTTGTCCCTGGATAGCATCTTGATATTCCTGGAAATCCAGCAGGCAGACGGCCCCTAAGGAAAAAGAGCCTACCTGGTACAGACAAAGGGCTCTGCCCGGGAAAACAAAACTCAGCACACAACGTTCCTGGTTTCTGTTTGCAGAGCTCCATGGGCACTCTCAAAGCAGCCCGAGTTGGCACAGGTGGCAGCTTGTGCCTGCGCGGCATCTTGATATTCGTGGAAATCCTTCTGCCAGCCTGCCCCGAAGGGCTGAGGGCCTACCTGGGACTTACAAAGGCTTCTGCCCAGGGAAACAAAATTCGCCAACCCACGTTCCTGGTCTCAGTTTGCAGAGCTCCATGGGCACTCTCAAAGCAGCCCGAGTTGGCACAGGTGGCAGCTTGTCCCAGGGCGGCATCTTGATATTCGTGGAAATCCAGCAGGCAGGCCGCCCCTAAGGAACAAGGGCCTACCAGGTACTGACAAAGGCTTCTGCCCGGGAAAAAAAATTCACCACCCCACGTTCCTGGTCTCAATTGCACTAAATCCGTGGGCACTCTCAAAGCTGCCCGAGTTGGGAAAGGTGGCTGCTTGTCCCTGGGCAGCATCTTGATATTCGTGGAAATCCAGCAGGCAGACGGCCCCTAGAAAACAAGAGCCTACCTAGGACTGACAAAAGCTTCAGCCCGGGGAAACAAAATTCGCCAACCCACGTTCCTGGTCTCAGTTTGCAGAGCTCCATGGGCACTCTCAAAGCAGACTGAGTTGCCAAAGGTGGCAGCTTGTCCCAGGGCGGCATCTTGTTATTCGTGGAAATCCAGCGGGCAGACGGCTCCTAAGGAACAAGGGCCTACCTGGTACTGACAAAGGCTTCTGCCCGTGGAAACAAAACCCACCACCACACGTTCCTGGTCTCAGTTTGAAGGACTCCGTGGGCACACTCAAAGCAGCCCGAGTTGGCACAGGTGGCAGCTTGTCCCTGGGCGGCATCTTGATATTCGTGGAAATCCAGCGGGCAGCCGGCCCCGAATGGCCGAGGGCCTACCTAGTACTGACAAATACTTCTGCTCTGGAAAACAAAACTCAGCACCCCACGGTCCTGGTCTCAGTTTGCAGAGCTCCATGGGCACTCTCAAAATGGCGTGAGGTGCCACAGGTGGCAGCCTGTCCCTGCGCGGCATCTTGATATTCGTGGAAATCCAGCAGGCAGACGGCCCCTAAGGAACAAGGGCCTACCTGGTACTGACAAAGGGCTCTGCTCGGGAAAACAAAACCCATAACCCCACATTCCTGGTTTCTTTTTACAGAGCTCCATGGGCACTCTCAAAGCAGTCCGAGTTGGCACAGGTGGCAGCTTGTCCCTGGGCGGCATCTTGATATTCGTGGAAATCCAGCAGGCAGACGGCCCCTAAGGAACACGAGCCTACCTGGTACTGACAAAGGGCTCTGCCCGGGAAAACAAAACTCAGTACCCTACGTTCCTGGTCTCAGTTTGCAGAGCTCCATGGGCACTCTCAAAGCAGCCCGAGTAGGCACAGGTGGCAGCTTGTCCCTGCGCGGCATCTTGATATTCGTGGAAATCCTGGTGCCAGCCTGCCCCTAAGGGCCAAGGGCCTACCTGGGAATGACAAAGGCTTCTGCCCAGGGAAACAAAATTTGCCAACCCACGTTCCTGGGCTCAGTTTGCAGAGCTCCGTGGGCACTCTCAAAGCAGCCCAAGTTGGCACAGGTGGCAGCTTGTCCCTGGGCAGCATCTTGATATTCCTGGAAATCCTGCTGCCAGCCTGCCCCTAAGGAACAAGGGCCTACCTGGTACTGACAAAGGGCTCTGCCCAGGAAAACAAAACCCATACCCCACGTTCCTGGTTTCTGTTTGCGGAGCTCCATGGGCACTTTTAAATCAGACCGAGTTGGCACAGGTGGCAGCTTGTCCCTGCGCGGAATCTTGATATTCGTGGAAATCCAGCAGGCAGACGGCCCCTAGAAAACAAGAGCCTACCTAGGACTGACAAAAGCTTCAGCCCGGGGAAACAAAATTCGCCAACCCACGTTCCTGGTCTCAGTTTGCAGAGCTCCATGGGCACTCTCAAAGCAGACTGAGTTGCCAAAGGTGGCAGCTTGTCCCAGGGCGGCATCTTGTTATTCGTGGAAATCCAGCGGGCAGACGGCTCCTAAGGAACAAGGGCCTACCTGGTACTGACAAAGGCTTCTGCCCGTGGAAACAAAACCCACCACCCCACGTTCCTGGTCTCAGTTTGAAGGACTCCGTGGGCACACTCAAAGCAGCCCGAGTTGGCACAGGTGGCAGCTTGTCCCTGGGCGGCATCTTGATATTCATGGAAATCCAGCGGGCAGCCGGCCCCGAATGGCCGAGGGCCTACCTAGTACTGACAAATACTTCTGCTCTGGAAAACAAAACTCAGCACCCCACGGTCCTGGTCTCAGTTTGCAGAGCTCCATGGGCACTCTCAAAATGGCGTGAGGTGCCACAGGTGGCAGCCTGTCCCTGCGCGGCATCTTGATATTCGTGGAAATCCTGGGGCCAGCATGCTCCGAAGGGCTGAGGGCCTACCTGGCACTGACAAAGGCTTCTGCCCGCAGAAACAAAACCCACCACCCCACATTCCTGGTCTCAGTTTCAAGAGTTCCGTGGGCCCTCTCAAAGCAGCCTGAGTTGGCACAGGTGGCAGCTTGTCCCTTGGCAGCATCTTGATATTCATGGAAATCCAGGGGGCAGCCGGCCCCGAAGGGCCGAGGGCCTACATGGTACTGACAAAGGCTTCTGCCCGCAGAAACAAAACCCACAAGCCCACGTTCCTGCTCTCAGTTTGCAGAGCTCCATGGGCACTCTCAAAGCAGCCCGAGTAGGCACAGGTGGCAGCTTGTCCCTGGGCAGCATCTTGATATTCATGGAAATCCATCAGTCATACGGCCCCTAAGGAACAAGGGCCTACCTGGTACTGACAAAGGGCTCTGCCCGGGAAAACAAAACCCATAACAACCCGTTCCTGGTTTCTGTTTACAGAGCTCCATGGGCACTCTCAAAGCAGCCCGAGTTGGCACAGGTGGCAGCTTTTCCCTGGGCGGCATCTTGATATTCGTGGAAATCCTGGTGCCAGCCTGCCCTTAAGGGCCGAGGGACTACATGGCACTGACAAACTCTTCAGCCTGTGGAAACAAAACCCACCACCCCACGTTCCTGGTTTCTGTTTGCCGAGCTCCATGGGCACTCTCAAAGCAGCGCGAGTTGGCACAGGTGGCAGCTTGTCCCTGGGCGGCATCTTGATATTCATGGAAATCCAGCGGGCAGCCGGCCCCGAAGGGCCGAGGCCCGACCTAGTACTGACAAAAGCATCTTCTCGGGAAAAAAAAACTCAGCAACCCACGGTCCTGGTCTCAGTTTGCAGAGCTCCATTGGCACTCTCAAAGCAGCGCGAGTTGGCACAGGTGGCAGCTTGTGCCTGGATAGCATCTTGATATTCGTGGAAATCCTTGTGCCAGCCTGCCCCAAAGGGCCGAGGGCCTACCTGGTACTGACAAAGGCTTCTGCCCGCAGAAACAAAACCCACCACCCCACGTTCCTGGTCTCAGTTTGAAGAGCTTCATGGTCACTCTCAAAGCAGACCGAGTTGCCACAGGTGGCAGCTTGTCCCTGGATAGCATCTTGATATTCCTGGAAATCCAGCAGGCAGACGGCCCCTAAGGAAAAAGAGCCTACCTGGTACAGACAAAGGGCTCTGCCCGGGAAAACAAAACTCAGCACACAACGTTCCTGGTTTCTGTTTGCAGAGCTCCATGGGCACTCTCAAAGCAGCCCGAGTTGGCACAGGTGGCAGCTTGTGCCTGCGCGGCATCTTGATATTCGTGGAAATCCTTCTGCCAGCCTGCCCCGAAGGGCTGAGGGCCTACCTGGGACTTACAAAGGCTTCTGCCCAGGGAAACAAAATTCGCCAACCCACGTTCCTGGTCTCAGTTTGCAGAGCTCCATGGGCACTCTCAAAGCAGCCCGAGTTGGCACAGGTGGCAGCTTGTCCCAGGGCGGCATCTTGATATTCGTGGAAATCCAGCAGGCAGGCCGCCCCTAAGGAACAAGGGCCTACCAGGTACTGACAAAGGCTTCTGCCCGGGAAAAAAAATTCACCACCCCACGTTCCTGGTCTCAATTGCACTAAATCCGTGGGCACTCTCAAAGCTGCCCGAGTTGGGAAAGGTGGCTGCTTGTCCCTGGGCAGCATCTTGATATTCGTGGAAATCCAGCAGGCAGACGGCCCCTAGAAAACAAGAGCCTACCTAGGACTGACAAAAGCTTCAGCCCGGGGAAACAAAATTCGCCAACCCACGTTCCTGGTCTCAGTTTGCAGAGCTCCATGGGCACTCTCAAAGCAGACTGAGTTGCCAAAGGTGGCAGCTTGTCCCAGGGCGGCATCTTGTTATTCGTGGAAATCCAGCGGGCAGACGGCTCCTAAGGAACAAGGGCCTACCTGGTACTGACAAAGGCTTCTGCCCGTGGAAACAAAACCCACCACCACACGTTCCTGGTCTCAGTTTGAAGGACTCCGTGGGCACACTCAAAGCAGCCCGAGTTGGCACAGGTGGCAGCTTGTCCCTGGGCGGCATCTTGATATTCGTGGAAATCCAGCGGGAAGCCGGCCCCGAATGGCCGAGGGCCTACCTAGTACTGACAAATACTTCTGCTCTGGAAAACAAAACTCAGCACCCCACGGTCCTGGTCTCAGTTTGCAGAGCTCCATGGGCACTCTCAAAATGGCGTGAGGTGCCACAGGTGGCAGCCTGTCCCTGCGCGGCATCTTGATATTCGTGGAAATCCAGCAGGCAGACGGCCCCTAAGGAACAAGGGCCTACCTGGTACTGACAAAGGGCTCTGCTCGGGAAAACAAAACCCATAACCCCACATTCCTGGTTTCTTTTTACAGAGCTCCATGGGCACTCTCAAAGCAGTCCGAGTTGGCACAGGTGGCAGCTTGTCCCTGGGCGGCATCTTGATATTCGTGGAAATCCAGCAGGCAGACGGCCCCTAAGGAACACGAGCCTACCTGGTACTGACAAAGGGCTCTGCCCGGGAAAACAAAACTCAGTACCCTACGTTCCTGGTCTCAGTTTGCAGAGCTCCATGGGCACTCTCAAAGCAGCCCGAGTAGGCACAGGTGGCAGCTTGTCCCTGCGCGGCATCTTGATATTCGTGGAAATCCTGGTGCCAGCCTGCCCCTAAGGGCCAAGGGCCTACCTGGGAATGACAAAGGCTTCTGCCCAGGGAAACAAAATTTGCCAACCCACGTTCCTGGTCTCAGTTTGCAGAGCTCCGTGGGCACTCTCAAAGCAGCCCAAGTTGGCACAGGTGGCAGCTTGTCCCTGGGCAGCATCTTGATATTCCTGGAAATCCTGCTGCCAGCCTGCCCCTAAGGAACAAGGGCCTACCTGGTACTGACAAAGGGCTCTGCCCAGGAAAACAAAACCCATACCCCACGTTCCTGGTTTCTGTTTGCGGAGCTCCATGGGCACTTTTAAATCAGACCGAGTTGGCACAGGTGGCAGCTTGTCCCTGCGCGGAATCTTGATATTCGTGGAAATCCAGCAGGCAGACGGCCCCTAAGGAAAAAGGGCCTACCTGGTACTGACAAAGGCTTCTTCCCAGGGAAACAAAATTCATAAACTCACGTTCCTGGTCTCAGTTTGCAGAGCTCCGTGGGCACACTCAAAGCAGCCCGAGTTGGCACAGGTGGCAGCTTGTCCCTGGGCAGCATCTTGATATTCATGGAAATCCAGCGGGCAGCCTGCCCCCAATGGCCGAGGGCCTACCTAGTACTGACAAATACTTCGGCTCTGGAAAACAAAACTCAGCACCCCACGGTCCTGGTCTAAGTTTGCAGAGCTCCACGGGCACTCTCAAAACGGCGTGAGTTGCCACAGGTGGCAGCCTGTCCCTGCGCGGCATCTTGATATTCGTGGAAATCCTGGGGCTAGCCTGCCCCGAAGGACCGAGGGCCTACATGGTACTGACAAAGGTTTCTGCCCGCAGAAACAAAACCCACCAACCCACGTTCCTAGTCTCAGTTGGAAGAACTCCGTGCGCCCTCTCAAAGCAGCGTGAGTTGCCACAGGTGGCAGCTTGTGCCGGCGCGGCATCTTGATATTCGTGGATATCCTTCTGCCAGCCTGCCCCTAAGGAACAAGGGCCTACCTGGTACAGACAAAGGGCTCTGCCCAGGAAAACAAAACCCATACCCCACGTTCCTGGTTTCTGTTTGCGGAGCTCCATGGGCACTTTTAAATCAGACCGAGTTGGCACAGGTGGCAGCTTGTCCCTGCGCGGAATCTTGATATTCGTGGAAATCCAGCAGGCAGACGGCCCCTAAGGAAAAAGGGCCTACCTGGTACTGACAAAGGCTTCTGCCCAGGGAAACAAAATTCATAAACTCACGTTCCTGGTCTCAGTTTGCAGAGCTCCGTGGGCACACTCAAAGCAGCCCGAGTTGGCACAGGTGGCAGCTTGTCCCTGGGCAGCATCTTGATATTCGTGGAAATCCTGCTGACAGCCTGCCGTTAAAGGGCCGAGGGACTACATGGCACTGACAAACGCGTCAGCCCGTGGGAACAAAACCCACCACCCCACGTTCCTGGTCTCAGTTTGAAGAGTTCCGTGGGCACTCTCAAAGCAGCCCAAGTTGGCACAGGTGGCAGCTTGTCCCTGGGCAGCATCTTGATATTCGTGGAAATCCAGCAGGCAGACGGCCCCTAGAAAACAAGAGCCTACCTAGGACTGACAAAGGCTTCTGCCCGGGGAAACAAAATTCGCCAACCCACGTTCCTGGTCTCAGTTTGAAGAGCTCCATGGGCACTCTCAAAGCACACTGAGTTGCCAAAGGTGGCAGCTTGTCCCAGGGTGGCATCTTGATATTCGTGGAAATCCAGCGGGCAGACGGCTCCTAAGGAACAAGGGCCTACCAGGTACTGACAAAGGCTTCTGCCCGTGGAAACAAAACCCACCACCCCACGTTCCTGGTCTCAGTTTGAAGAACTCCGTGGGCCCTCTCAAAGCAGCGTGAGTTGCCACAGGTGGCGGCTTGTGCCTGCGCGGCATCTTGATATTCATGGAAATCCTTCTGCCAGCCTGCCCCAAATGGCCAAGGGCCTACCTGGTACTGACAAAGGCTTCTGCCCGGGGAAACAAAACTCACAAACCCACGTTCCTGGTCTCAGTTTGCAGAGCTCCATGGGCACTCTCAAAGCAGCCCGAGTTGGCACAGGTGGCAGCTTGTCCCTGGGCGGCATCTTGATATTCATGGAAATCCAGCAGGCAGACGGCCCCTAAGGAACAAGGGCCTACCTGGTACTGACAAAGGCTTCTGCCCGTGGAAATAAAACCCAGCACCCCACGTTCCTGGTCTCAGTTTGTAGTACTCCGTGGGAACTCTCAAAGCAGCCCGAGTTGGCACAGGTGGCAGCTTGTCCCTGGGCAGCATCTTGATATTCATGGAAATCCAGCTGGCAGCCGGCCCCGAATGGCCGAGGGCCTACCTAGTACTGACAAAAGCTTCTGCTCGGGAAAAAAAAACTCAGCACCCCACGTTCCTGGTCTCAGTTTGCAGAGCTCCATGGGAACTCTCAAAGCAGCGCGAGTTGCCACAGGTGGCAGCTTGTCCCTGGGCGGCATCTTGATATTCGTGGAAATCCTTGTGCCAGCCTGCTCCGAAGGGCTGAGGGCCCACCTAGTACTGACAAATACTTCTGCTCGGGAAAACAAAACTCAGCACCCCACGGTCCTGGTTTCTGTTTGCAGAGCTCCATGGGAAATCTCAAAGCAGCCCGAGTTGGCACAGGTGGCAGCTTGTCCCTGGGCGGCATCTGGATATTCGTGGAAATCCTTCTGCCAGCCTGACCCGAAGGGCCGAGGGCCTACATGGTACTGACAAAGGCTTCTGCCCGCAGAAAAAAAACCCACCACCCCACGTTCCTGGTCTCAGTTTGCAGAGCTCCATGGGCACTCTCAAAGCAGCCCGAGTTGGCACAGGCGGCAGTTTGTCCCTGGGCAGCATCTTGATATTTGTGGAAATCCAGCAGGCAGACGGCCCCTAAGGAACAAGAGCCTACCTGGTACAGACAAAGGGCTCTGCCCGGGAAAAAAAAACTCAGCACACAACGTTCCTGGTTTCTGTTTGCAGAGCTCCATGGGCACTCTCAAAGCAGCCCGAGTTGGCACAGGTGGCAGCTTGTCCCTGGGCGGCATCTTGATATTCGTGGAAATCCTTCTGCCAGCCTGCCCCGAAGGGCTGAGGGCCAACCTGGGACTTACAAAGGCTTCTGCCCGGGGAAACAAAATTCGCTAACCCACGTTCCTGGTCTCAGTTTGCAGAGCTCCATGGGCACTCTCAAAGCAGCCCGAGTTGGCACAGGTGGCAGCTTGTCCCTGGGCGGCATCTTGATATTCGTGGAAATCCAGCAGGCAGACGGCCCCTAAGGAACAAGGGCCTACCTAGTACTGACAAAGGCTTCTGCCCGTGGAAACAAAACCCACCACCCCACGTTCCTGGTCTCAGTTTTAAGAGTTCTGTTGGCACTCTCAAAGCAGCACGAGTTGGCACAGGTGGCTGCTTGTCCCTGGGCAGCATCTTGATATTCGTGGAAATCCAGCGGGCAGCCGGCCCCGAAGGGCTTAGGGCCCACCTAGTTCTGACAAATACTTCTGCTCGGGAAAACAAAACTCAGCACCCCACGGTCCTGGTCTCAGTTTGCAGAGCTTCATGGGCAATCTCAAAGCAGCCCGAGTTGGCACAGGTGGCAGCTTGTCCCTGGGCGGCATCTGGATATTCGTGGAAATCCTTGTGCCAGCCTGACCCTAAGGAACATGGGCCTACATGGTACTGACAAAGGCTTCTGCCCTCAGAAACAAAACCCACCAGCCCACGTTCCTGGTTTCTGTTTCCAGAGCTCCATGGGCACTCTCAAAGCAGCCCGAGTTGGCACAGGTGGCAGCTTGTCCCTGGGCAGCATCTTGATATTCGTGGAAATCCAGCAGGCATACGGCCCCTAAGGAACAAAGGCCTACCTGCTACTGACAAAGGGCTCTGCCCGGGAAAACAAAACCCATACCAACACGTTCCTGGTTTCTGTTTGCAGAGCTCCATTGGCAATCTCAAAGCAGTGCGATTTGGCACAGGTGGCAGCTTGTCCCTGGGCGGCATCTTGATATTCGTGGAAATCCTTCTGCCAGCCTGCCCCGAAGGGCTGACGGCCAACCTGGGACATACAAAGGCTTCTGCCCGGGGAAACAAAATTCGCTAACCCACGTTCCTGGTCTCAGTTTGCAGAGCTCCATGGGCACTCTGAAAGCAGCCCGAGTTGGCACAGGTGGCAGCTTGTCCCTGGGCGGCATCTTGATATTCGTGGAAATCCAGCAGGCAGACGGCCCCTAAGGAACAAGGGCCTACCTAGTACTGACAAAGGCTTCTGCCCGTGGAAACAAAACCCACCACCCCACGTTCCTGGTCTCAGTTTTAAGAGTTCTGTTGGCACTCTCAAAGCAGCACGAGTTGGCACAGGTGGCTGCTTGTCCCTGGGCAGCATCTTGATATTCGTGGAAATCCAGCGGGCAGCCGGCCCCGAAGGGCCGAGGGCCCACCTAGTTCTGACAAATACTTCTGCTCGGGAAAACAAAACTCAGCACCCCACGGTCCTGGTTTCTGTTTGCAGAGCTTCATGGGCAATCTCAAAGCAGCCCGAGTTGGCACAGGTGGCAGCTTGTCCCTGGGCGGCATCTGGATATTCGTGGAAATCCTTGTGCCAGCCTGCCCCTAAGGAACAAGGGCCTACATGGTACTGACAAAGGCTTCTGCCCTCAGAAACAAAACCCACCAGCCCACGTTCCTGGTTTCTGTTTCCAGAGCTCCATGGGCACTCTCAAAGCAGCCCGAGTTGGCACAGGTGGCAGCTTGTCCCTGGGCAGCATCTTGATATTCGTGGAAATCCAGCAGGCATACGGCCCCTAAGAAACAAGGGCCTACCTGGTACTGACAAAGGGCTCTGCCCGGGAAAACAAAACCCATACCAACACGTTCCTGGTTTCTGTTTGCAGAGCTCCATTGGCAATCTCAAAGCAGTGCGATTTGGCACAGGTGGCAGCTTGTCCCTGGGCGGCATCTTGATATTCGTGGAAATCCTGGTGCCAGCCTGCCCTTAAGGGCCGAGGGACTACATGGCACTGACAAACTCTTCAGCCTGTGGAAACAAAACGCACCACCCCACGTTCCTGGTCTCAGTTTGAAGAGCTCCGTGGGCACTCTCAAAGCAGCCCAAGTTGGCACAGGTGGCAGCTTGTCCCTGGGCGGCATCTTGATATTCGTGGAAATCCTTCTGCCAGCCTGACCCGAAGGGCCGAGGGTCTACATGGTACTGACAAAGGCTTCAGGCCGCAGAAACAAAACCCACCACCCCACGTTCCTGGTCTCAGTTTACAGAGCTCCATGGGCACTGTCAAAGCAGCCCGAGTTGGCACAGGTGGCGGCTTGTCCCTGGGCAGCATCTTGATATTCGTGGAAATCCAGCAGGCAGACGGCCCCTAAGGAACAAGGGCCTACCTGGTACTGACAAAGTCTTCTGCCCAGGGAAACAAAATTCACAAGCCCACGTTCCTGGTCTCAGTTTGCAGAGCTCCATGGGCACTCTCAAAGCAGCGCGAGTTGGCACAGGTGGCAGCTTGTCCCTGGGCGGCATCTTGATATTCGTGGAAATCCTTCTGCCAGCCTGACCCGAAGGGCCGAGGGCCTACATGGTACTGACAAAGGCTTCTGCCCGCAGAAACAAAACCCACAAGCCCACGTTCCTGGTCTCAGTTTGCAGAGCTCCATGGGCACTCTCAAAGCAGCCCGAGTTGGCACAGGTGGCAGCTTGTCCCTGGGCAGCATCTTGATATTCGTGGAAATCCAGCAGGCATACGGCCCCTAAGAAACAAGGGCCTACCTGGTACTGACAAAGGGCTCTGCCCGTGAAAACAAAACCCATACCAACACGTTCCTGGTTTCTGTTTGCAGAGCTCCATTGGCAATCTCAAAGCAGTGCGAGTTGGCACAGGTGGCAGCTTGTCCCTGGGCGGCATCTTGATATTCGTGGAAATCCTGCTGCCAGCCTGCCCTTAAGGGCCGAGGGACTACATGGCACTGACAAACTCTTCAGCCTGTGGAAACAAAACCCACCACCCCATGTTCCTGGTCTCAGTTTCAAGAGTTCCGTGGGCACTCTCAAAGCAGACCGAGTTGGCACAGGTGGCAGCTTGTCCCTGAGCAGAATCTTGATATTAATGGAAATCCAGCGGGCAGCCGGCACCGAAGGGCCGAGGGTCTACATGGTACTGACAAAGGCTTCTGCCCGGGGAAACAAAACCCACCACCCCACGTTCCTGCTCTCAGTTTGCAGAGCTCCATGGGCACTCTCAAAGCAGCCCGAGTTGGCACAGGTGGCAGCTTGTCCCTGGGCAGCATCTTGATATTCATGGAAATCCAGCAGTCATACGGCTCCTAAGGAACAAGGGCCTACCTGGTACTGACCAAGGGCTATGCCCGGGAAAACAAAACCCATAAGAACACGTTCCTGGTTTCTGTTTGCCGAGCTCCATGGGCACTCTCAAAGCAGCCCGAGTTGGCACAGGTGGCAGCTTGTCCCAGGGCGGCATCTTGATATTTGTGGAAATCCTGCTGCCAGCCTGCCCTTAAGGGCCGAGGGACTACATGGCACTGACAAACTCTTCAGCCTGTGGAAACAAAACCCACCACCCCACGTTCCTGGTTTCTGTTTGCCGAGCTCCATGGGCACCCTCAAAGCAGCGCGAGTTGGCACAGGTGGCAGCTTGTCCCTGGGCGGCATCTTGATATTCGTGGAAATCCTTCTGCCAGCCTGACCCGAAGGGCCGAGGGACTGCCTGGTACAGACAAAGGCTTCAGCCCGTGTAAACAAAACCCACCACCCGACGTTCGTGGTCTCAGTTTGAAGAGTTCCGTGGGCACTCTCAAAGCAGCCCGAGTTGGCACAGGTGGCAGCTTGTCCCTGGGCAGCATCTTGATATTCATGGAAATCCAGCGGGCAGCCGGCCCCGAAGGGCCGAGGCCCTACCTAGTACTGACAAAAGCATCTTCTCGGGAAAAAAAAACTCAGCAACCCACGGTCCTGGTCTCAGTTTGCAGGGCTCCATGGGCACTCTCAAAGCAGCGCGAGTTGGCACAGGTGGCAGCTTGTGCCTGCGCGGCATCTTGATATTCCTGGAAATCCTGCAGGCAGACGGCCCCTAAGGAAAAAGAGCCTACAGACAAAGGGCTGGTACAGACAAAGGGCTCTGCCCGGGAAAACAAAACTCAGCACCCCACGGTCCTGGTTTCTGTTTGCAGAGCTCCATGGGCACTCTCAAAGCAGCCCGAGTTGGCACAGGTGGCAGCTTGTCCCTGCGCGGCATCTGGATATTCGTGGAAATCCTTCTGCCAGCCTGACCCGAAGGGCCAAGGGCCTACCTGGTACTGACAAAGGCTTCTGCCCTCAGAAACAAAACCCACCAGCCCACGTTCCTGGATTCTGTTTGCAGAGCTCCATGGGCACTCTCAAAGCAGCCCGAGTTGGCACAGGTGGCAGCTTGTCCCTGGGCGGCATCTTGATATTCGTGGAAATCCAGCAGGCATACAGCCCCTAAGGAACAAAGGCCTACCTGCTACTGACAAAGGGCTCTGCCCGGGAAAACAAAACCCATACCAACACGTTCCTGGTTTCTGTTTGCAGAGCTCCATTGGCAATCTCAAAGCAGTGCGATTTGGCACAGGTGGCAGCTTGTCCCTGGGCGGCATCTTGATATTCGTGGAAATCCTTGTGCCAGCCTGCCCTTAAGGGCCGAGGGACTACATGGCACTGACAAACTCTTCAGCCTGTGGAAACAAAACCCACCACGCCACGTTCCTGGTCTCAGTTTGAAGAGCTCCGTGGGCACTCTCAAAGCAGCCCGAGTTGGCACAGGTGGCAGCTTGTCCCTGGGCAGCATCTTGATATTCGTGGAAATCCAGCAGGCATACGGCCCCTAAGAAACAAGGGCCTACCTGGTACTGACAAAGGGCTCTGCCCGGGAAAACAAAACCCATACCAACACGTTCCTGGTTTCTGTTTGCAGAGCTCCATTGGCAATCTCAAAGCAGTGCGATTTGGCACAGGTGGCAGCTTGTCCCTGGGCGGCATCTTGATATTCGTGGAAATCCTGGTGCCAGCCTGCCCTTAAGGGCCGAGGGACTACATGGCACTGACAAACTCTTCAGCCTGTGGAAACAAAACGCACCACCCCACGTTCCTGGTCTCAGTTTGAAGAGCTCCGTGGGCACTCTCAAAGCAGCCCAAGTTGGCACAGGTGGCAGCTTGTCCCTGGGCGGCATCTTGATATTCGTGGAAATCCTTCTGCCAGCCTGACCCGAAGGGCCGAGGGTCTACATGGTACTGACAAAGGCTTCAGGCCGCAGAAACAAAACCCACCACCCCACGTTCCTGGTCTCAGTTTACAGAGCTCCATGGGCACTGTCAAAGCAGCCCGAGTTGGCACAGGTGGCGGCTTGTCCCTGGGCAGCATCTTGATATTCGTGGAAATCCAGCAGGCAGACGGCCCCTAAGGAACAAGGGCCTACCTGGTACTGACAAAGTCTTCTGCCCAGGGAAACAAAATTCACAAGCCCACGTTCCTGGTCTCAGTTTGCAGAGCTCCATGGGCACTCTCAAAGCAGCGCGAGTTGGCACAGGTGGCAGCTTGTCCCTGGGCGGCATCTTGATATTCGTGGAAATCCTTCTGCCAGCCTGACCCGAAGGGCCGAGGGCCTACATGGTACTGACAAAGGCTTCTGCCCGCAGAAACAAAACCCACAAGCCCACGTTCCTGGTCTCAGTTTGCAGAGCTCCATGGGCACTCTCAAAGCAGCCCGAGTTGGCACAGGTGGCAGCTTGTCCCTGGGCAGCATCTTGATATTCGTGGAAATCCAGCAGGCATACGGCCCCTAAGAAACAAGGGCCTACCTGGTACTGACAAAGGGCTCTGCCCGTGAAAACAAAACCCATACCAACACGTTCCTGGTTTCTGTTTGCAGAGCTCCATTGGCAATCTCAAAGCAGTGCGAGTTGGCACAGGTGGCAGCTTGTCCCTGGGCGGCATCTTGATATTCGTGGAAATCCTGCTGCCAGCCTGCCCTTAAGGGCCGAGGGACTACATGGCACTGACAAACTCTTCAGCCTGTGGAAACAAAACCCACCACCCCACGTTCCTGGTCTCAGTTTCAAGAGTTCCGTGGGCACTCTCAAAGCAGACCGAGTTGGCACAGGTGGCAGCTTGTCCCTGAGCAGAATCTTGATATTAATGGAAATCCAGCGGGCAGCCGGCACCGAAGGGCCGAGGGTCTACATGGTACTGACAAAGGCTTCTGCCCGGGGAAACAAAACCCACCACCCCACGTTCCTGCTCTCAGTTTGCAGAGCTCCATGGGCACTCTCAAAGCAGCCCGAGTTGGCACAGGTGGCAGCTTGTCCCTGGGCAGCATCTTGATATTCATGGAAATCCAGCAGTCATACGGCTCCTAAGGAACAAGGGCCTACCTGGTACTGACCAAGGGCTATGCCCGGGAAAACAAAACCCATAAGAACACGTTCCTGGTTTCTGTTTGCAGAGCTCCATGGGCACTCTCAAAGCAGCCCGAGTTGGCACAGGTGGCAGCTTGTCCCAGGACGGCATCTTGATATTTGTGGAAATCCTGCTGCCAGCCTGCCCTTAAGGGCCGAGGGACTACATGGCACTGACAAACTCTTCAGCCTGTGGAAACAAAACCCACCACCCCACGTTCCTGGTTTCTGTTTGCCGAGCTCCATGGGCACTCTCAAAGCAGCCCGAGTTGGCACAGGTGGCAGCTTGTCCCTGGGCGGCATCTTGATATTCGTGGAAATCCTTCTGCCAGCCTGACCCGAAGGGCCGAGGGACTGCCTGGTACAGACAAAGGCTTCAGCCCGTGTAAACAAAACCCACCACCCGACGTTCGTGGTCTCAGTTTGAAGAGTTCCGTGGGCACTCTCAAAGCAGCCCGAGTTGGCACAGGTGGCAGCTTGTCCCTGGGCAGCATCTTGATATTCATGGAAATCCAGCGGGCAGCCGGCCCCGAAGGGCCGAGGCCCTACCTAGTACTGACAAAAGCATCTTCTCGGGAAAAAAAAACTCAGCAACCCACGGTCCTGGTCTCAGTTTGCAGGGCTCCATGGGCACTCTCAAAGCAGCGCGAGTTGGCACAGGTGGCAGCTTGTGCCTGCGCGGCATCTTGATATTCCTGGAAATCCTGCAGGCAGACGGCCCCTAAGGAAAAAGAGCCTACAGACAAAGGGCTGGTACAGACAAAGGGCTCTGCCCGGGAAAACAAAACTCAGCACCCCACGGTCCTGGTTTCTGTTTGCAGAGCTCCATGGGCACTCTCAAAGCAGCCCGAGTTGGCACAGGTGGCAGCTTGTCCCTGCGCGGCATCTGGATATTCGTGGAAATCCTTCTGCCAGCCTGACCCGAAGGGCCAAGGGCCTACCTGGTACTGACAAAGGCTTCTGCCCTCAGAAACAAAACCCACCAGCCCACGTTCCTGGATTCTGTTTCCAGAGCTCCATGGGCACTCTCAAAGCAGCCCGAGTTGGCACAGGTGGCAGCTTGTCCCTGGGCAGCATCTTGATATTCGTGGAAATCCAGCAGGCATACAGCCCCTAAGCAACAAAGGCCTACCTGCTACTGACAAAGGGCTCTGCCCGGGAAAACAAAACCCATACCAACACGTTCCTGGTTTCTGTTTGCAGAGCTCCATTGGCAATCTCAAAGCAGTGCGATTTGGCACAGGTGGCAGCTTGTCCCTGGGCGGCATCTTGATATTCGTGGAAATCCTGGTGCCAGCCTGCCCTTAAGGGCCGAGGGACTACCTAGTACTGACAAAAGCTTCTGCTCGGGAAAACAAAACTCAGCACCCCACGGTCCTGGTTTCTGTTTGCAGAGCTCCATGGGAAAACTCAAAGCAGCCCGAGTTGGCACAGGTGGCAGCTTGTCCCTGCGCGGCATCTGGATATTCGTGGAAATCCTTCTGCCAGCCTGACCCGAAGGGCCGAGGGCCTACCTGGTAATGACGAAGGCTTCTGCCCGCAGAAACAAAACCCACCACCCCACGTTCCTGGTCTCAGTTTGCAGAGCTCCATGGGCACTCTCAAAGCAGCCCGACTTGGCACAGGTGGCAGCTTGTCCCTAGGCAGCATCTTGATATTTGTGGAAATCCAGCAGGCAGACGGCCCCTAGAAAACAAGAGCCTACCTAGGACTGACAAAAGCTTCAGCCCGGGGAAACAAAATTCGCCAACCCACGTTCCTGGTCTCAGTTTGCAGAGCTCCATGGGCACTCTCAAAGCAGACTGAGTTGCCAAAGGTGGCAGCTTGTCCCTGGGCGGCATCATGTTATTCGTGGAAATCCAGCGGGCAGACGGCTCCTAAGGAACAAGGGCCTACCTGGTACTGACAAAGGCTTCTGCCCGTGGAAACAAAACCCACCACCCCACATTCCTAGTCTCAGTTTGAAGGACTCCGTGGGCACACTCAAAGCAGCCCGAGTTGGCACAGGTGGCAGCTTGTCCCTGGGCGGCATCTTGATATTCATGGAAATCCAGCGGGCAGCCGGCCCCGAATGGCCGAGGGCCTACCTAGTACTGACAAATACTTCTGCTCTGGAAAACAAAACTCAGCACCCCACGGTCCTGGTCTCAGTTTGCAGAGCTCCATGGGCACTCTCAAATGGCGTGAGGTGCCACAGGTGGCAGCCTGTCCCTGCGCGGCATCGTGATATTCGTGGAAATCCTGGGGCCAGCATGGTCCGAAGAGCCGAGGGCCTACCTGGCACTGACAAAGGCTTCTGCCCGCAGAAACAAAACCCACCAACCCACATTCCTGGTCTCAGTTTGCAGAGCTCCGTGGGCCCTCTCAAAGCAGCGTGAGTTGGCACAGGTGGCAGCTTGTCCCTTGGCAGCATCTTGATATTCGTGGAAATCCAGCAGGCAGACGGCCCCTAAGGAACAAGGGCCTACCTGGTACTGACAAAGGGCTCTGCTCGGGAAAACAAAACCCATAACCCCACATTCCTGGTTTCTGTTTACAGAGCTCCATGGGCACTCTCAAAGCAGTCCGAGTTGCCACAGGTGGCAGCTTGTCCCTGGGCGGCATCTTGATATTCGTGGAAATCCTTCTGCCAGCCTGCCCCTAAGGGCCAAGGGCCTACCTGGGAATGACAAAGGCTTCTGCCCGGGGAAACAAAATTTGCCAACCCACGTTCCTGGTCTCAGTTTGCAGAGCTCCGTGGGCACTCTCAAAGCAGCCCAAGTTGGCACAGGTGGCAGCTTGTCCCTGGGCAGCATCTTGATATTCCTGGAAATCCTGCTGCCAGCCTGCCCCTAAGGAACAAGGGCCTACCTGGTACTGACAAAGGGCTCTGCCTAGGAAAACAAAACCCATACCCCACGTTCCTGGTTTCTGTTTGCGGAGCTCCATGGGCACTTTTAAATCAGACCGAGTTGGCACAGGTGGCAGCTTGTCCCTGGGCGGAATCTTGATATTCGTGGAAATCCAGCAGGCAGACGGCCCCTAAGGAACAAGGGCCTACCTGGTACTGACAAAGGCTTCTGCCCAGGGAAACAAAATTCATAAACTCTCGTTCCTGGTCTCAGTTTGCAGAGCTCCGTGGGCACACTCAAAGCAGCCCGAGTTGGCACAGGTGGCAGCTTGTCCCTTGGCAGCATCTTGATATTCGTGGAAATCCTGCTGACAGCCTGCCGTTAAGGGCCGAGGGACTACATGGCACTGACAAACGCGTCAGCCCGTGGGAACACAACCCACCACCCCACGTTCCTGGTCTCAGTTTGAAGAGTTCCGTGGGCACTCTCAAAGCAGCCCGAGTTGGCACAGGTGGCAGCTTGTCCCTGGGCAGCATCTTGATATTCGTGGAAATCCAGCGGGCAGACGGCCCCTAGAAAACAAGAGCCTACCTAGGACTGACAAAGGCTTCTGCCCGGGGAAACAAAATTCGCCAACCCACGTTCCTGGTCTCAGTTTGAAGAGCTCCATGGGCACTCTCAAAGCAGACTGAGTTGCCAAAGGTGGCAGCTTGTCCCAGGGCGGCATCTTGTTATTCGTGGAAATCCAGCGGGCAGACGGCTCCTAAGGAACAAGGGCCTACCTGGTACTGACAAAGGCTTCTGCCCGTGGAAACAAAACCCACCACCCCACGTTCCTAGTCTCAGTTTGAAGGACTCCGTGGGCACACTCAAAGCAGCCCGAGTTGGCACAGGTGGCAGCTTGTCCCTAGACGGCATCTTGATATTCATGGAAATCCAGCGGGCAGGCGGCCCCGAATGGCCGAGGGCCTACCTAGTACTGACAAATACTTCTGCTCTGGAAAACAAAACTCAGCACCCCACGGTCCTGGTCTCAGTTTGCAGAGCTCCATGGGCACTCTCAAAATGGCGTGAGGTGCCACAGGTGGCAGCCTGTCCCTGCGCGGCATCGTGATATTCGTGGAAATCCTGGGGCCAGCATGCTCCGAAGGGCCGAGGGCCTACCTGGCACTGACAAAGGCTTCTGCCCGCAGAAACAAAACCCACCAACCCACATTCCTGGTCTCAGTTTGCAGAGCTCCGTGGGCCCTCTCAAAGCAGCGTGAGTTGCCACAGGTGGCAGCTTGTCCCTTGGCAGCATCTTGATATTCGTGGAAATCCAGCAGGCAGACGGCCCCTAAGGAACAAGGGCCTACCTGGTACTGACAAAGGGCTCTGCTCGGGAAAACAAAACCCATAACCCCACATTCCTGGTTTCTGTTTACAGAGCTCCATGGGCACTCTCAAAGCAGTCCGAGTTGGCACAGGTGGCAGCTTGTCCCTGGGCGGCATCTTGATATTCGTGGAAATCCTTCTGCCAGCCTGCCCCTAAGGGCCAAGGGCCTACCTGGGAATGACAAAGGCTTCTGCCCGGGGAAACAAAATTTGCCAAGCAACGTTCCTGGTCTCAGTTTGCAGAGCTCCGTGGGCACTCTCAAAGCAGCCCAAGTTGGCACAGGTGGCAGCTTGTCCCTGGGCAGCATCTTGATATTCCTGGAAATCCTGCTGCCAGCCTGCCCCTAAGGAACAAGGGCCTACCTGGTACTGACAAAGGGCTCTGCCCAGGAAAACAAAACCCATACTCCACGTTCCTGGTTTCTGTTTGCGGAGCTCCATGGGCACTTTTAAATCAGACCGAGTTGGCACAGGTGGCAGCTTGTCCCTGCGCGGAATCTTGATATTCGTGGAAATCCAGCAGGCAGACGGCCCCTAAGGAACAAGGGCCTACCTGGTACTGACAAAGGCTTCTGCCCAGGGAAACAAAATTCATAAACTCTCGTTCCTGGTCTCAGTTTGCAGAGCTCCGTGGGCA
Source organism: Motacilla alba alba (assembly GCF_015832195.1). Taxonomy (NCBI): domain Eukaryota; kingdom Metazoa; phylum Chordata; class Aves; order Passeriformes; family Motacillidae; genus Motacilla; species Motacilla alba. Next base: position 73,061 of record NW_024037623.1, read on the forward strand.
CACTCAAAGCAGCCCGAGTTGGCACAGGTGGCAGCTTGTCCCTTGGCAGCATCTTGATATTCGAGGAAATCCTGCTGACAGCCTGCCGTTAAGGGCCGAGGGACTACATGGCACTGACAAACGCGTCAGCCCGTGGGAACACAACCCACCACCCCACGTTCCTGGTCTCAGTTTGAAGAGTTCCGTGGGCACTCTCAAAGCAGCCCGAGTTGGCACAGGTGGCAGCTTGTCCCTGGGCAGCATCTTGATATTCGTGGAAATCCAGCGGGCAGACGGCCCCTAGAAAACAAGAGCCTACCTAGGACTGACAAAGGCTTCTGCCCGGGGAAACAAAATTCGCCAACCCACGTTCCTGGTCTCAGTTTGAAGAGCTCCATGGGCACTCTCAAAGCAGACTGAGTTGCCAAAGGTGGCAGCTTGTCCCAGGGCGGCATCTTGTTATTCGTGGAAATCCAGCGGGCAGACGGCTCCTAAGGAACAAGGGCCTACCTGGTACTGACAAAGGCTTCTGCCCGTGGAAACAAAACCCACCACCCCACGTTCCTAGTCTCAGTTTGAAGGACTCCGTGGGCACACTCAAAGCAGCCCGAGTTGGCACAGGTGGCAGCTTGTCCCTGGGCGGCATCTTGATATTCATGGAAATCCAGCGGGCAGCCGGCCCCGAATGGCCGAGGGCCTACCTAGTACTGACAAATACTTCTGCATCTTGATATTCTGGAAAACAAAACTCAGCAGTCTTCTGCCCCCACGGTCCTGGTCTCAGTTTGCAGAGCTCCATGGGCACTCTCAAAATGGCGTGAGGTGCCACAGGTGGCAGCCTGTCCCTGCGCGGCATCTTGATATTCGTGGAAATCCTGGGGCCAGCCTGCCCCGAAGGGCCGAGGGCCTACCTGGCACTGACAAAGGCTTCTGCCCGCAGAAACAAAACCCACCAACCCACATTCCTGGTCTCAGTTTGCAGAGCTCCGTGGGCCCTCTCAAAGCAGCGTGAGTTGCCACAGGTGGCAGCTTGTCCCTTGGCAGCATCTTGATATTCGTGGAAATCCAGCAGGCAGACGGCCCCTAAGGAACAAGGGCCTACCTGGTACTGACAAAGGGCTCTGCTCGGGAAAACAAAACCCATAACCCCACATTCCTGGTTTCTGTTTACAGAGCTCCATGGGCACTCTCAAAGCAGTCCGAGTTGGCACAGGTGGCAGCTTGTCCCTGGGCGGCATCTTGATATTCGTGGAAATCCTTCTGCCAGCCTGCCCCTAAGGGCCAAGGGCCTACCTGGGAATGACAAAGGCTTCTGCCCAGGGAAACAAAATTTGCCAACCCACGTTCCTGGTCTCAGTTTGCAGAGCTCCGTGGGCACTCTCAAAGCAGCCCAAGTTGGCACAGGTGGCAGCTTGTCCCTGGGCGGCATCTTGATATTCGTGGAAATCCTTCTGCCAGCCTGCCCCTAAGGGCCAAGGGCCTACCTGGGAATGACAAAGGCTTCTGCCCAGGGAAACAAAATTTGCCAACCCACGTTCCTGGTCTCAGTTTGCAGAGCTCCGTGGGCACTCTCAAAGCAGCCCAAGTTGGCACAGGTGGCAGCTTGTCCCTGGGCAGCATCTTGATATTCCTGGAAATCCTGCTGCCAGCCTGCCCCTAAGGAACAAGGGCCTACCTGGTACTGACAAAGGGCTCTGCCCAGGAAAACAAAACCCATACCCCACGTTCCTGGTTTCTGTTTGCGGAGCTCCATGGGCACTTTTAAATCAGACCGAGTTGGCACAGGTGGCAGCTTGTCCCTGCGCGGAATCTTGATATTCGTGGAAATCCAGCAGGCAGACGGCCCCTAAGGAACAAGGGCCTACCTGGTACTGACAAAGGCTTCTGCCCAGGGAAACAAAATTCATAAACTCTCGTTCCTGGTCTCAGTTTGCAGAGCTCCGTGGGCACACTCAAAGCAGCCCGAGTTGGCACAGGTGGCAGCTTGTCCCTTGGCAGCATCTTGATATTCGTGGAAATCCTGCTGACAGCCTGCCGTTAAGGGCCGAGGGACTACATGGCACTGACAAACGCGTCAGCCCGTGGGAACACAACCCACCACCCCACGTTCCTGGTCTCAGTTTGCAGAGTTCCGTGGGCACTCTCAAAGCAGCCCGAGTTGGCACAGGTGGCAGCTTGTCCCTGGGCAGCATCTTGATATTCGTGGAAATCCAGCGGGCAGACGGCCCCTAGAAAACAAGAGCCTACCTAGGACTGACAAAGGCTTCTGCCCGGGGAAACAAAATTCGCCAACCCACGTTCCTGGTCTCAGTTTGAAGAGCTCCATGGGCACTCTCAAAGCAGACTGAGTTGCCAAAGGTGGCAGCTTGTCCCAGGGCGGCATCTTGTTATTCGTGGAAATCCAGCGGGCAGACGGCTCCTAAGGAACAAGGGCCTACCTGGTACTGACAAAGGCTTCTGCCCGTGGAAACAAAACCCACCACCCCACGTTCCTAGTCTCAGTTTGAAGGACTCCGTGGGCACACTCAAAGCAGCCCGAGTTGGCACAGGTGGCAGCTTGTCCCTGGGCGGCATCTTGATATTCATGGAAATCCAGCGGGCAGCCGGCCCCGAATGGCCGAGGGCCTACCTAGTACTGACAAATACTTCTGCTCTGGAAAACAAAACTCAGCACCCCACGGTCCTGGTCTCAGTTTGCAGAGCTCCATGGGCACTCTCAAAATGGCGTGAGGTGCCACAGGTGGCAGCCTGTCCCTGCGCGGCATCTTGATATTCGTGGAAATCCTGGGGCCAGCCTGCCCCGAAGGGCCGAGGGCCTACCTGGCACTGACAAAGGCTTCTGCCCGCAGAAACAAAACCCACCAACCCACATTCCTGGTCTCAGTTTGCAGAGCTCCGTGGGCCCTCTCAAAGCAGCGTGAGTTGCCACAGGTGGCAGCTTGTCCCTTGGCAGCATCTTGATATTCGTGGAAATCCAGCAGGCAGACGGCCCCTAAGGAACAAGGGCCTACCTGGTACTGACAAAGGGCTCTGCTCGGGAAAACAAAACCCATAACCCCACATTCCTGGTTTCTGTTTACAGAGCTCCATGGGCACTCTCAAAGCAGTCCGAGTTGGCACAGGTGGCAGCTTGTCCCTGGGCGGCATCTTGATATTCGTGGAAATCCTTCTGCCAGCCTGCCCCTAAGGGCCAAGGGCCTACCTGGTACTGACAAAGGCTTCTGCCCAGGGAAACAAAATTTGCCAACCCACGTTCCTGGTCTCAGTTTGCAGAGCTCCGTGGGCACTCTCAAAGCAGCCCAAGTTGGCACAGGTGGCAGCTTGTCCCTGGGCGGCATCTTGATATTCGTGGAAATCCTTCTGCCAGCCTGCCCCTAAGGGCCAAGGGCCTACCTGGGAATGACAAAGGCTTCTGCCCAGGGAAACAAAATTTGCCAACCCACGTTCCTGGTCTCAGTTTGCAGAGCTCCGTGGGCACTCTCAAAGCAGCCCAAGTTGGCACAGGTGGCAGCTTGTCCCTGGGCAGCATCTTGATATTCCTGGAAATCCTACTGCCAGCCTGCCCCTAAGGAACAAGGGCCTACCTGGTACTGACAAAGGGCTCTGCCCAGGAAAACAAAACCCATACCCCACGTTCCTGGTTTCTGTTTGCGGAGCTCCATGGGCACTTTTAAATCAGACCGAGTTGGCACAGGTGGCAGCTTGTCCCTGCGCGGAATCTTGATATTCGTGGAAATCCAGCAGGCAGACGGCCCCTAAGGAACAAGGGCCTACCTGGTACTGACAAAGGCTTCTGCCCAGGGAAACAAAATTCATAAACTCTCGTTCCTGGTCTCAGTTTGCAGAGCTCCATGGGCACACTCAAAGCAGCCCGAGTTGGCACAGGTGGCAGCTTGTCCCTTGGCAGCATCTTGATATTCCTGGAAATCCTGCTGACAGCCTGCCGTTAAGGGCCGAGGGACTACATGGCACTGACAAACGCGTCAGCCCGTGGGAACACAACCCACCACCCCACGTTCCTGGTCTCAGTTTGAAGAGTTCCGTGGGCACTCTCAAAGCAGCCCGAGTTGGCACAGGTGGCAGCTTGTCCCTGGGCAGCATCTTGATATTCGTGGAAATCCAGCGGGCAGACGGCCCCTAGAAAACAAGAGCCTACCTAGGACTGACAAAGGCTTCTGCCCGGGGAAACAAAATTCGCCAACCCACGTTCCTGGTCTCAGTTTGAAGAGCTCCATGGGCACTCTCAAAGCAGACTGAGTTGCCAAAGGTGGCAGCTTGTCCCAGGGCGGCATCTTGTTATTCGTGGAAATCCAGCGGGCAGACGGCTCCTAAGGAACAAGGGCCTACCTGGTACTGACAAAGGCTTCTGCCCGTGGAAACAAAACCCACCACCCCACGTTCCTAGTCTCAGTTTGAAGGACTCCGTGGGCACACTCAAAGCAGCCCGAGTTGGCACAGGTGGCAGCTTGTCCCTGGGCGGCATCTTGATATTCATGGAAATCCAGCGGGCAGCCGGCCCCGAATGGCCGAGGGCCTACCTAGTACTGACAAATACTTCTGCTCTGGAAAACAAAACTCAGCACCCCACGGTCCTGGTCTCAGTTTGCAGAGCTCCATGGGCACTCTCAAAATGGCGTGAGGTGCCACAGGTGGCAGCCTGTCCCTGCGCGGCATCGTGATATTCGTGGAAATCCTGGGGCCAGCATGCTCCGAAGGGCCGAGGGCCTACCTGGCACTGACAAAGGCTTCTGCCCGCAGAAACAAAACCCACCAACCCACATTCCTGGTCTCAGTTTGCAGAGCTCCGTGGGCCCTCTCAAAGCAGCGTGAGTTGCCACAGGTGGCAGCTTGTCCCTTGGCAGCATCTTGATATTCGTGGAAATCCAGCAGGCAGACGGCCCCTAAGGAACAAGGGCCTACCTGGTACTGACAAAGGGCTCTGCTCGGGAAAACAAAACCCATAACCCCACATTCCTGGTTTCTGTTTACAGAGCTCCATGGGCACTCTCAAAGCAGTCCGAGTTGGCACAGGTGGCAGCTTGTCCCTGGGCGGCATCTTGATATTCGTGGAAATCCTTCTGCCAGACTGCCCCTAAGGGCCAAGGGCCTACCTGGGAATGACAAAGGCTTCTGCCCGGGGAAACAAAATTTGCCAAGCAACGTTCCTGGTCTCAGTTTGCAGAGCTCCGTGGGCACTCTCAAAGCAGCCCAAGTTGGCACAGGTGGCAGCTTGTCCCTGGGCAGCATCTTGATATTCCTGGAAATCCTGCTGCCAGCCTGCCCCTAAGGAACAAGGGCCTACCTGGTACTGACAAAGGGCTCTGCCCAGGAAAACAAAACCCATACCCCACGTTCCTGGTTTCTGTTTGCGGAGCTCCATGGGCACTTTTAAATCAGACCGAGTTGGCACAGGTGGCAGCTTGTCCCTGCGCGGAATCTTGATATTCGTGGAAATCCAGCAGGCAGACGGCCCCTAAGGAACAAGGGCCTACCTGGTACTGACAAAGGCTTCTGCCCAGGGAAACAAAATTCATAAACTCTCGTTCCTGGTCTCAGTTTGCAGAGCTCCGTGGGCACACTCAAAGCAGCCCGAGTTGGCACAGGTGGCAGCTTGTCCCTTGGCAGCATCTTGATATTCGTGGAAATCCTGCTGACAGCCTGCCGTTAAGGGCCGAGGGACTACATGGCACTGACAAACGCGTCAGCCCGTGGGAACACAACCCACCACCCCACGTTCCTGGTCTCAGTTTGCAGAGTTCCGTGGGCACTCTCAAAGCAGCCCGAGTTGGCACAGGTGGCAGCTTGTCCCTGGGCAGCATCTTGATATTCGTGGAAATCCAGCGGGCAGACGGCCCCTAGAAAACAAGAGCCTACCTAGGACTGACAAAGGCTTCTGCCCGGGGAAACAAAATTCGCCAACCCACGTTCCTGGTCTCAGTTTGAAGAGCTCCATGGGCACTCTCAAAGCAGACTGAGTTGCCAAAGGTGGCAGCTTGTCCCAGGGCGGCATCTTGTTATTCGTGGAAATCCAGCGGGCAGACGGCTCCTAAGGAACAAGGGCCTACCTGGTACTGACAAAGGCTTCTGCCCGTGGAAACAAAACCCACCACCCCACGTTCCTAGTCTCAGTTTGAAGGACTCCGTGGGCACACTCAAAGCAGCCCGAGTTGGCACAGGTGGCAGCTTGTCCCTGGGCGGCATCTTGATATTCATGGAAATCCAGCGGGCAGCCGGCCCCGAATGGCCGAGGGCCTACCTAGTACTGACAAATACTTCTGCTCTGGAAAACAAAACTCAGCACCCCACGGTCCTGGTCTCAGTTTGCAGAGCTCCATGGGCACTCTCAAAATGGCGTGAGGTGCCACAGGTGGCAGCCTGTCCCTGCGCGGCATCTTGATATTCGTGGAAATCCTGGGGCCAGCCTGCCCCGAAGGGCCGAGGGCCTACATGGTACTGACAAAGGCTTCTGCCCGCAGAAACAAAACCCACCAACCCACATTCCTGGTCTCAGTTTGCAGAGCTCCGTGGGCCCTCTCAAAGCAGCCCGAGTTGCCACAGGTGGCAGCTTGTCCCTTGGCAGCATCTTGATATTCGTGGAAATCCAGCAGGCAGACGGCCCCTAAGGAACAAGGGCCTACCTGGTACTGACAAAGGGCTCTGCTCGGGAAAACAAAACCCATAACCCCACATTCCTGGTTTCTGTTTACAGAGCTCCATGGGCACTCTCAAAGCAGTCCGAGTTGGCACAGGTGGCAGCTTGTCCCTGGGCGGCATCTTGATATTCGTGGAAATCCTTCTGCCAGCCTGCCCCTAAGGGCCAAGGGCCTACCTGGTACTGACAAAGGCTTCTGCCCAGGGAAACAAAATTTGCCAACCCACGTTCCTGGTCTCAGTTTGCAGAGCTCCGTGGGCACTCTCAAAGCAGCCCAAGTTGGCACAGGTGGCAGCTTGTCCCTGGGCGGCATCTTGATATTCGTGGAAATCCTTCTGCCAGCCTGCCCCTAAGGGCCAAGGGCCTACCTGGGAATGACAAAGGCTTCTGCCCAGGGAAACAAAATTTGCCAACCCACGTTCCTGGTCTCAGTTTGCAGAGCTCCGTGGGCACTCTCAAAGCAGCCCAAGTTGGCACAGGTGGCAGCTTGTCCCTGGGCAGCATCTTGATATTCCTGGAAATCCTGCTGCCAGCCTGCCCCTAAGGAACAAGGGCCTACCTGGTACTGACAAAGGGCTCTGCCCAGGAAAACAAAACCCATACCCCACGTTCCTGGTTTCTGTTTGCGGAGCTCCATGGGCACTTTTAAATCAGACCGAGTTGGCACAGGTGGCAGCTTGTCCCTGCGCGGAATCTTGATATTCGTGGAAATCCAGCAGGCAGACGGCCCCTAAGGAACAAGGGCCTACCTGGTACTGACAAAGGCTTCTGCCCAGGGAAACAAAATTCATAAACTCTCGTTCCTGGTCTCAGTTTGCAGAGCTCCGTGGGCACACTCAAAGCAGTCCGAGTTGGCACAGGTGGCAGCTTGTCCCTTGGCAGCATCTTGATATTCGTGGAAATCCTGCTGACAGCCTGCCGTTAAGGGCCGAGGGACTACATGGCACTGACAAACGCGTCAGCCCGTGGGAACACAACCCACCACCCCACGTTCCTGGTCTCAGTTTGAAGAGTTCCGTGGGCACTCTCAAAGCAGCCCGAGTTGGCACAGGTGGCAGCTTGTCCCTGGGCAGCATCTTGATATTCGTGGAAATCCAGCGGGCAGACGGCCCCTAGAAAACAAGAGCCTACCTAGGACTGACAAAGGCTTCTGCCCGGGGAAACAAAATTCGCCAACCCACGTTCCTGGTCTCAGTTTGAAGAGCTCCATGGGCACTCTCAAAGCAGACTGAGTTGCCAAAGGTGGCAGCTTGTCCCAGGGCGGCATCTTGTTATTCGTGGAAATCCAGCGGGCAGACGGCTCCTAAGGAACAAGGGCCTACCTGGTACTGACAAAGGCTTCTGCCCGTGGAAACAAAACCCACCACCCCACGTTCCTAGTCTCAGTTTGAAGGACTCCGTGGGCACACTCAAAGCAGCCCGAGTTGGCACAGGTGGCAGCTTGTCCCTGGGCGGCATCTTGATATTCATGGAAATCCAGCGGGCAGCCGGCCCCGAATGGCCGAGGGCCTACCTAGTACTGACAAATACTTCTGCTCTGGAAAACAAAACTCAGCACCCCACGGTCCTGGTCTCAGTTTGCAGAGCTCCATGGGCACTCTCAAAATGGCGTGAGGTGCCACAGGTGGCAGCCTGTCCCTGCGCGGCATCTTGATATTCGTGGAAATCCTGGGGCCAGCCTGCCCCGAAGGGCCGAGGGCCTACCTGGCACTGACAAAGGCTTCTGCCCGCAGAAACAAAACCCACCAACCCACATTCCTGGTCTCAGTTTGCAGAGCTCCGTGGGCCCTCTCAAAGCAGCGTGAGTTGCCACAGGTGGCAGCTTGTCCCTTGGCAGCATCTTGATATTCGTGGAAATCCAGCAGGCAGACGGCCCCTAAGGAACAAGGGCCTACCTGGTACTGACAAAGGGCTCTGCTCGGGAAAACAAAACCCATAACCCCACATTCCTGGTTTCTGTTTACAGAGCTCCATGGGCACTCTCAAAGCAGTCCGAGTTGGCACAGGTGGCAGCTTGTCCCTGGGCGGCATCTTGATATTCGTGGAAATCCTTCTGCCAGCCTGCCCCTAAGGGCCAAGGGCCTACCTGGTACTGACAAAGGCTTCTGCCCAGGGAAACAAAATTTGCCAACCCACGTTCCTGGTCTCAGTTTGCAGAGCTCCGTGGGCACTCTCAAAGCAGCCCAAGTTGGCACAGGTGGCAGCTTGTCCCTGGGCGGCATCTTGATATTCGTGGAAATCCTTCTGCCAGCCTGCCCCTAAGGGCCAAGGGCCTACCTGGGAATGACAAAGGCTTCTGCCCAGGGAAACAAAATTTGCCAACCCACGTTCCTGGTCTCAGTTTGCAGAGCTCCGTGGGCACTCTCAAAGCAGCCCAAGTTGGCACAGGTGGCAGCTTGTCCCTGGGCAGCATCTTGATATTCCTGGAAATCCTGCTGCCAGCCTGCCCCTAAGGAACAAGGGCCTACCTGGTACTGACAAAGGGCTCTGCCCAGGAAAACAAAACCCATACCCCACGTTCCTGGTTTCTGTTTGCGGAGCTCCATGGGCACTTTTAAATCAGACCGAGTTGGCACAGGTGGCAGCTTGTCCCTGCGCGGAATCTTGATATTCGTGGAAATCCAGCAGGCAGACGGCCCCTAAGGAACAAGGGCCTACCTGGTACTGACAAAGGCTTCTGCCCAGGGAAACAAAATTCATAAACTCTCGTTCCTGGTCTCAGTTTGCAGAGCTCCGTGGGCACACTCAAAGCAGTCCGAGTTGGCACAGGTGGCAGCTTGTCCCTTGGCAGCATCTTGATATTCGTGGAAATCCTGCTGACAGCCTGCCGTTAAGGGCCGAGGGACTACATGGCACTGACAAACGCGTCAGCCCGTGGGAACACAACCCACCACCCCACGTTCCTGGTCTCAGTTTGAAGAGTTCCGTGGGCACTCTCAAAGCAGCCCGAGTTGGCACAGGTGGCAGCTTGTCCCTGGGCAGCATCTTGATATTCGTGGAAATCCAGCGGGCAGACGGCCCCTAGAAAACAAGAGCCTACCTAGGACTGACAAAGGCTTCTGCCCGGGGAAACAAAATTCGCCAACCCACGTTCCTGGTCTCAGTTTGAAGAGCTCCATGGGCACTCTCAAAGCAGACTGAGTTGCCAAAGGTGGCAGCTTGTCCCAGGGCAGCATCTTGTTATTCGTGGAAATCCAGCGGGCAGACGGCTCCTAAGGAACAAGGGCCTACCTGGTACTGACAAAGGCTTCTGCCCGTGGAAACAAAACCCACCACCCCACGTTCCTAGTCTCAGTTTGAAGGACTCCGTGGGCACACTCAAAGCAGCCCGAGTTGGCACAGGTGGCAGCTTGTCCCTGGGCGGCATCTTGATATTCATGGAAATCCAGCGGGCAGCCGGCCCCGAATGGCCGAGGGCCTACCTAGTACTGACAAATACTTCTGCTCTGGAAAACAAAACTCAGCACCCCACGGTCCTGGTCTCAGTTTGCAGAGCTCCATGGGCACTCTCAAAATGGCGTGAGGTGCCACAGGTGGCAGCCTGTCCCTGCGCGGCATCTTGATATTCGTGGAAATCCTGGGGCCAGCCTGCCCCGAAGGGCCGAGGGCCTACCTGGCACTGACAAAGGCTTCTGCCCGCAGAAACAAAACCCACCAACCCACATTCCTGGTCTCAGTTTGCAGAGCTCCGTGGGCCCTCTCAAAGCAGCGTGAGTTGCCACAGGTGGCAGCTTGTCCCTTGGCAGCATCTTGATATTCGTGGAAATCCAGCAGGCAGACGGCCCCTAAGGAACAAGGGCCTACCTGGTACTGACAAAGGGCTCTGCTCGGGAAAACAAAACCCATAACCCCACATTCCTGGTTTCTGTTTACAGAGCTCCATGGGCACTCTCAAAGCAGTCCGAGTTGGCACAGGTGGCAGCTTGTCCCTGGGCGGCATCTTGATATTCGTGGAAATCCTTCTGCCAGCCTGCCCCTAAGGGCCAAGGGCCTACCTGGTACTGACAAAGGCTTCTGCCCAGGGAAACAAAATTTGCCAACCCACGTTCCTGGTCTCAGTTTGCAGAGCTCCGTGGGCACTCTCAAAGCAGCCCAAGTTGGCACAGGTGGCAGCTTGTCCCTGGGCGGCATCTTGATATTCGTGGAAATCCTTCTGCCAGCCTGCCCCTAAGGGCCAAGGGCCTACCTGGGAATGACAAAGGCTTCTGCCCAGGGAAACAAAATTTGCCAACCCACGTTCCTGGTCTCAGTTTGCAGAGCTCCGTGGGCACTCTCAAAGCAGCCCAAGTTGGCACAGGTGGCAGCTTGTCCCTGGGCAGCATCTTGATATTCCTGGAAATCCTGCTGCCAGCCTGCCCCTAAGGAACAAGAGCCTACCTGGTACTGACAAAGGGCTCTGCCTAGGAAAACAAAACCCATACCCCACGTTCCTGGTTTCTGTTTGCGGAGCTCCATGGGCACTTTTAAATCAGACCGAGTTGGCACAGGTGGCAGTTTGTCCCTGCGCGGAATCTTGATATTCGTGGAAATCCAGCAGGCAGACGGCCCCTAAGGAACAAGGGCCTACCTGGTACTGACAAAGGCTTCTGCCCAGGGAAACAAAATTCATAAACTCTCGTTCCTGGTCTCAGTTTGCAGAGCTCCATGGGCACACTCAAAGCAGCCCGAGTTGGCACAGGTGGCAGCTTGTCCCTTGGCAGCATCTTGATATTCGTGGAAATCCTGCTGACAGCCTGCCGTTAAGGGCCAAGGGACTACATGGCACTGACAAACGCGTCAGCCCGTGGGAACACAACCCACCACCCCACGTTCCTGGTCTCAGTTTGAAGAGTTCCGTGGGCACTCTCAAAGCAGCCCGAGTTGGCACAGGTGGCAGCTTGTCCCTGGGCAGCATCTTGATATTCGTGGAAATCCAGCGGGCAGACGGCCCCTAGAAAACAAGAGCCTACCTAGGACTGACAAAGGCTTCTGCCCGGGGAAACAAAATTCGCCAACCCACGTTCCTGGTCTCAGTTTGAAGAGCTCCATGGGCACTCTCAAAGCAGACTGAGTTGCCAAAGGTGGCAGCTTGTCCCAGGGTGGCATCTTGATATTCGTGGAAATCCAGCGGGCAGACGGCTCCTAAGGAACAAGGGCCTACCTGGTACTGACAAAGGCTTCTGCCCGTGGAAACAAAACCCACCACCCCACGTTCCTAGTCTCAGTTTGAAGGACTCCGTGGGCACACTCAAAGCAGCCCGAGTTGGCACAGGTGGCAGCTTGTCCCTGGGCGGCATCTTGATATTCATGGAAATCCAGCGGGCAGCCGGCCCCGAATGGCCGAGGGCCTACCTAGTACTGACAAATACTTCTGCTCTGGAAAACAAAACTCAGCACCCCACGGTCCTGGTCTCAGTTTGCAGAGCTCCATGGGCACTCTCAAAATGGCGTGAGGTGCCACAGGTGGCAGCCTGTCCCTGCGCGGCATCTTGATATTCGTGGAAATCCTGGGGCCAGCCTGCCCCGAAGGGCCGAGGGCCTACCTGGCACTGACAAAGGCTTCTGCCCGCAGAAACAAAACCCACCAACCCACATTCCTGGTCTCAGTTTGCAGAGCTCCGTGGGCCCTCTCAAAGCAGCGTGAGTTGCCACAGGTGGCAGCTTGTCCCTTGGCAGCATCTTGATATTCGTGGAAATCCAGCAGGCAGACGGCCCCTAAGGAACAAGGGCCTACCTGGTACTGACAAAGGGCTCTGCTCGGGAAAACAAAACCCATAACCCCACATTCCTGGTTTCTGTTTACAGAGCTCCATGGGCACTCTCAAAGCAGTCCGAGTTGGCACAGGTGGCAGCTTGTCCCTGGGCGGCATCTTGATATTCGTGGAAATCCAGCAGGCAGACGGCCCCTAAGTGACAGGAGCCTACCTGGTACTGACAAAGGGCTCTGCCCAGGAAAACAAAACTCAGTACCCCACGTTCCTGGTCTCAGTTTGCAGAGCTCCATGGGCACTCTCAAAGCAGCCCGAGTTGGCACAGGTGGCAGCTTGTCCCTGCGCGGCATCTTGATATTCGTGGAAATCCTTCTGCCAGCCTGCCCCTAAGGGCCAAGGGCCTACCTGGTACTGACAAAGGCTTCTGCCCAGGGAAACAAAATTTGCCAACCCACGTTCCTGGTCTCAGTTTGCAGAGCTCCGTGGGCACTCTCAAAGCAGCCCAAGTTGGCACAGGTGGCAGCTTGTCCCTGGGCAGCATCTTGATATTCCTGGAAATCCTGCTGCCAGCCTGCCCCTAAGGAACAAGGGCCTACCTGGTACTGACAAAGGGCTCTGCCCAGGAAAACAAAACCCATACCCCACGTTCCTGGTTTCTGTTTGCGGAGCTCCATGGGCACTTTTAAATCAGACCGAGTTGGCACAGGTGGCAGCTTGTCCCTGCGCGGAATCTTGATATTCGTGGAAATCCAGCAGGCAGACGGCCCCTAAGGAACAAGGGCCTACCTGGTACTGACAAAGGCTTCTGCCCAGGGAAACAAAATTCATAAACTCTCGTTCCTGGTCTCAGTTTGCAGAGCTCCGTGGGCACACTCAAAGCAGCCCGAGTTGGCACAGGTGGCAGCTTGTCCCTTGGCAGCATCTTGATATTCGTGGAAATCCTGCTGACAGCCTGCCGTTAAGGGCCGAGGGACTACATGGCACTGACAAACGCGTCAGCCCGTGGGAACACAACCCACCACCCCACGTTCCTGGTCTCAGTTTGAAGAGTTCCGTGGGCACTCTCAAAGCAGCCCGAGTTGGCACAGGTGGCAGCTTGTCCCTGGGCAGCATCTTGATATTCGTGGAAATCCAGCGGGCAGACGGCCCCTAGAAAACAAGAGCCTACCTAGGACTGACAAAGGCTTCTGCCTGGGGAAACAAAATTCGCCAACCCACGTTCCTGGTCTCAGTTTGAAGAGCTCCATGGGCACTCTCAAAGCAGACTGAGTTGCCAAAGGTGGCAGCTTGTCCCTGGGCGGCATCTTGATATTCGTGGAAATCCAGCAGGCAGACGGCTCCTAAGGAACAAGGGCCTACCTGGTACTGACAAAGGCTTCTGCCCGTGGAAACAAAACCCACCACCCCACGTTCCTGGTCTCAGTTTGAAGGACTCCGTGGGCACACTCAAAGCAGCCCGAGTTGGCGCAGGTGGCAGCTTGTCCCTGGGCAGCATCTTGATATTCATGGAAATGCAGCGGGCAGCCTGCCCCGAATGGCCGAGGGCCTACCTAGTACTGACAAATACTTCTGCTCTGGAAAACAAAACTCAGCACCCCACGGTCCTGGTCTCAGTTTGCAGAGCTCCACGGGCACTCTCAAAACGGCGTGAGTTGCCACAGGTGGCAGCTTGTGCCTGCGCGGCATCTTGATATTCGTGGAAATCCTGGGGCCAGCCTGCCCCGAAGGGCCGAGGGCCTACATGGTACTGACAAAGACTTCTGCCCGCAGAAACAAAACCCACCAAACCACGTTCCTGGTCTCAGTTGGAAGAACTCCGTGGGCCCTCTCAAAGCAGCGTGAGTTGCCACAGGTGGCAGCTTGTGCCTGCGCGGCATCTTGATATTCGTGGAAATCCTTCTGCCAGCCTGCCCCAAATGGCCAAGGGCCTACCTGGTACTGACAAAGGCTTCTGCCCAGGGAAACAAAATTCGCCAACCCAAGTGCCTGGTCTCAGTTTGCAGAGCTCCATGGGCACTCTCAAAGCAGCGTGAGTTGGAACAGGTGGCAGCTTGTCCCTGGGCGGCATCTTGATATTCATGGAAATCCAGCAGGCAGACGGCCCCTAAGGAACAAGGGCCTACCTGGTACTGACAAAGGCTTCTGCCCGTGGAAATAAAACCCACCACCCCACGTTCCTGGTCTCAGTTTGTAGTACTCCGTGGGAACTCTCAAAGCAGCCCGAGTTGGCACAGGTGGCAGCTTGTCCCTGGGGAGCATCTTCATATTCATGGAAATCCAGCTGGCAGCCGGCCCCGAATGGCCGAGGGCCTACCTAGTACTGACAAATACTTCTGCTCTGGAAAACAAAACTCAGCACCCCACGGTCCTGGTCTCAGTTTGCAGAGCTCCATGGGCACTCTCAAAATGGCGTGAGGTGCCACAGGTGGCAGCTTGTCCCTGCGCGGCATCTTCAGATTCGTGGAAATCTTGGGGCCAGCATGCTCCGAAGGGCCGAGGGCCTACCTGGCACTGACAAAGGCTTCTGCCCGCAGAAACAAAACCCACCAACCCACATTCCTGGTCTCAGTTTGCAGAGCTCCGTGGGCCCTCTCAAAGCAGCCCGAGTTGGCACAGGTGGCAGCTTGTCCCTTGGCAGCATCTTGATATTCGTGGAAATCCAGCAGGCAGACGGCCCCTAAGGAACAAGGGCCTACCTGGTACTGACAAAGGGCTCTGCTAGGGAAAACAAAACCCATAACCCCACATTCCTGGTTTCTGTTTACAGAGCTCCATGGGCACTCTCAAAGCAGTCCGAGTTGGCACAGGTGGCAGCTTGTCCCTGGGCGGCATCTTGATATTCGTGGAAATCCAGCAGGCAGACGGCCCCTAAGTGACACGAGCCTACCTGGTACTGACAAAGGGCTCTGCCCGGGAAAACAAAACTCAGTACCCAACGTTCCTGGTCTCAGTTTGCAGAGCTCCATGGGCACTCTCAAAGCAGCCCGAGTTGGCACAGGTGGCAGCTTGTCCCTGGGCGGCATCTTGATATTCGTGGAAATCCTTCTGCCAGCCTGCCCCTAAGGGCCAAGGGCCTACCTGGGAATGACAAAGGCTTCTGCCCGGGGAAACAAAATTTGCCAACCCACGTTCCTGGTCTCAGTTTGCAGAGCTCCGTGGGCACTCTCAAAGCAGCCCAAGTTGGCACAGGTGGCAGCTTGTCCCTGGGCAGCATCTTGATATTCCTGGAAATCCTGCTGCCAGCCTGCCCCTAAGGAACAAGGGCCTACCTGGTACTGACAAAGGGCTCTGCCCAGGAAAACAAAACCCATACCCCACGTTCCTGGTTTCTGTTGGCGGAGCTCCGTGGGCACACTCAAAGCAGCCCAAGTTGGCACAGGTGGCAGCTTGTCCCTGCGCGGAATCTTGATATTCGTGGAAATCCAGCAGGCAGACGGCCCCTAAGGAACAAGGGCCTACCTGGTACTGACAAAGGCTTCTGCCCAGGGAAACAAAATTCATAAACTCACATTCCTTGTCTCAGTTTGCAGAGCTCCGTGGGCACACTCAAAGCAGCCCGAGTTGGCACAGGTGGCAGCTTGTCCCTTGGCAGCATCTTGATATTCGTGGAAATCCTGCTGACAGCCTGTCCTTAAGGGCCAAGGGACTACATGGCACTGACAAACGCGTCAGCCCGTGGGAACACAACCCACCACCCCACGTTCCTGGTCTCAGTTTGAAGAGTTCCGTGGGCACTCTCAAAGCAGCCCGAGTTGGCACAGGTGGCAGCTTGTCCCTGGGCAGCATCTTGATATTCGTGGAAATCCAGCGGGCAGACGGCCCCTAGAAAACAAGAGCCTACCTAGGACTGACAAAGGCTTCTGCCCGGGGAAACAAAATTCGCCAACCCACGTTCCTGGTCTCAGTTTGAAGAGCTCCATGGGCACTCTCAAAGCAGACTGAGTTGCCAAAGGTGGCAGCTTGTCCCAGGGTGGCATCTTGATATTCGTGGAAATCCAGCAGGCAGACGGCTCCTAAGGAACAAGGGCCTACCTGGTACTGACAAAGGCTTCTGCCCGTGGAAACAAAACCCACCACCCCACGTTCCTGGTCTCAGTTTGAAGGACTTCGTGGGCACACTCAAAGCAGCCCGAGTTGGCACAGGTGGCAGCTTGTCCCTGGGCAGCATCTTGATATTCATGGAAATGCAGCGGGCAGCCTGCCCCGAATGGCCGAGGGCCTACCTAGTACTGACAAATACTTCGGCTCTGGAAAACAAAACTCAGCACCCCACGGTCCTGGTCTCAGTTTGCAGAGCTCCACGGGCACTCTCAAAAGGGCGTGAGTTGCCACAGGTGGCAGCCTGTCCCTGCGCGGCATCTTGATATTCGTGGAAATCCTGGGGCCAGCCTGCCCCGAAGGGCCGAGGGCCTACATGGGACTTACAAAGACTTCTGCCCGCAGAAACAAAACCCAGCACCCCACGTTCCTGGTCTCAGTTGGAAGAACTCCGTGGGCCCTCTCAAAGCAGCGTGAGTTGCCACAGGTGGCAGCTTGTGCCTGCGCGGCATCTTGATATTCGTGGAAATCCTTGTGCCAGCCTGCTCCGAAGGGCTGAGGGCCCACCTAGTACTGACAAATACTTCTGCTCGGGAAAACAAAACTCAGCACCCCACGGTCCTGGTTTCTGTTTGCAGAGCTCCATGGGCAATCTCAAAGCAGCCCGAGTTGGCACAGGTGGCAGCTTGTCCCTGGGCAGCATCTTGATATTTGTGGAAATCCAGCAGGCAGACGGCCCCTAGAAAACAAGAGCCTACCTAGGACTGACAAAAGCTTCAGACCGGGGAAACAAAATTCGCCAACCCACGTTCCTGGTCTCAGTTTGCAGAGCTCCATGGGCACTCTCAAAGCAGACTGAGTTGCCAAAGGTGGCAGCTTGTCCCAGGGCGGCATCTTGTTATTCGTGGAAATCCAGCGGGCAGACGGCTCCTAAGGAACAAGGGCCTACCTGGTACTGACAAAGGCTTCTGCCCGTGGAAACAAAACCCACCACCCCACGTTCCTGGTCTCAGTTTGAAGGACTCCGTGGGCACACTCAAAGCAGCCCGAGTTGGCACAGGTGGCAGCTTGTCCCTGGGGAGCATCTTGATATTCATGGAAATCCAGCGGGCAGCCGGCCCCGAA
The DNA here is from genome assembly GCF_015832195.1 of Motacilla alba alba. Taxonomy (NCBI): domain Eukaryota; kingdom Metazoa; phylum Chordata; class Aves; order Passeriformes; family Motacillidae; genus Motacilla; species Motacilla alba. The sequence continues at coordinate 90,545 of NW_024037623.1, forward strand.
TGGCCGAGGGCCTACCTAGTACTGACAAATACTTCTGCTCTGGAAAACAAAACTCAGCACCCCACGGTCCGGGTCTCAGTTTGCAGAGCTCCATGGGCACTCTCAAAATGGCGTGAGGTGCCACAGGTGGCAGCCTGTCCCTGCGCGGCATCTTGATATTCGTGGAAATCCTGGGGCCAGCATGCTCCAAAGGGCAGAGAGCCTACCTGGCACTGACAAAGGCTTCTGCCCGCAGAAACAAAACCCACCAACCCACATTCCTGGTCTCAGTTTGCAGAGCTCCGTGGGCCCTCTCAAAGCAGCCCGAGTTGGCACAGGTGGCAGCTTGTCCCTTGGCAGCATCTTGATATTCGTGGAAATCCAGCAGGCAGACGGCCCCTAAGGAACAAGGGCCTACCTGGGAATGACAAAGGGCTCTGCTAGGGAAAACAAAACCCATAACCCCACATTCCTGGTTTCTGTTTACAGAGCTCCATGGGCACTCTCAAAGCAGTCCGAGTTGGCACAGGTGGCAGCTTGTCCCTGGGCGGCATCTTGATATTCGTGGAAATCCAGCAGGCAGACGGCCCATAAGGAACACGAGCCTACCTGGTACTGGCAAAGGGCTCTGCCCGGGAAAACAAAACTCAGTACCCAACGTTCCTGGTCTCAGTTTGCAGAGCTCCATGGGCACTCTCAAAGCAGCCCGAGTTGGCACAGGTGGCAGCTTGTCCCTGCGCGGCATCTTGATATTCGTGGAAATCCTTCTGCCAGCCTGCCCCTAAGGGCCAAGGGCCTACCTGGGAATGACAAAGGCTTCTGCCTGGGGAAACAAAATTTGCCAACCCACGTTCCTGGTCTCAGTTTGCAGAGCTCCGTGGGCACTCTCAAAGCAGCCCAAGTTGGCACAGGTGGCAGCTTGTCCCTGGGCAGCATCTTGATATTCATGGAAATCCAGCGGGCAGCCGGCCCCGAATGGCCGAGGGCCTACCTAGTACTGACAAATACTTCTGCTCTGGAAAACAAAACTCAGCACCCCACGGTCCTGGTCTCAGTTTGCAGAGCTCCATGGGCACTCTCAAAATGGCGTGAGGTGCCACAGGTGGCAGCCTGTCCCTGCGCGGCATCTTGATATTCGTGGAAATCCTGGGGCCAGCATGCTCCAAAGGGCCGAGAGCCTACCTGGCACTGACAAAGGCTTCTGCCCGCAGAAACAAAACCCACCAACCCACATTCCTGGTCTCAGTTTGCAGAGCTCCGTGGGCCCTCTCAAAGCAGCGTGAGTTTCCACAGGTGGCAGCTTGTCCCTGGGCAGCATCTTGATATTCCTGGAAATCCTGCTGCCAGCCTGCCCCTAAGGAACAAGGGCCTACCTGGTAATGACAAAGGGCTCTGCCCAGGAAAACAAAACCCATACCCCACGTTCCTGGTTTCTGTTTGCGGAGCTCCATGGGCACTTTTAAATCAGACCGAGTTGGCACAGGTGGCAGCTTGTGCCTGCGCGGAATCTTGATATTCGTGGAAATCCAGCAGGCAGACGGCCCCTAAGGAACAAGGGCCTACCTGGTACTGACAAAGGTTTCTGCCCAGGGAAACAAAATTCATAAACTCACGTTCCTGGTCTCAGTTTGCAGAGCTCCGTGGGCACACTCAAAGCAGCCCGAGTTGGCACAGGTGGCAGCTTGTCTCTGGGCAGCATCTTGATATTCGTGGAAATCCTGCTGACAGCCTGCCGTTAAGGGACGAGGGACTACATGGCACTGACAAACGCGTCAGCCCGTGGGAACACAACCCACCACCCCACGTTCCTGGTCTCAGTTTGAAGAGTTCCGTGGGCACTCTCAAAGCAGCCCGAGTTGGCACAGGTGGCAGCTTGTCCCTGGGCGGCATCTTGATATTTGTGGAAATCCAGCAGGCAGCCGGCACTGAGGGCCGTGGGCCTACCTGGTACCGACAAAGGCTTCTGCCCAAGGAGACAAAACCCACCAGCCCACGTTCCTGGTCTCAGTTTGCAGAGCTCCATGGGCACTCTCAAAGCATTGCGAGTTGGCACAGGTGGCAGCTTGTCCCTGGGCAGCATCTTGTTATGCATGGAAATCCAGCAGGCAGCAGACCCCGAAGGACCAAGGGCCTACATGGTACTAACAAAGGCTTCTGCCCGGGGAAACAAAAGCCACCACCCCACGTTCCTGGACTCAGATTGCAGAGCTCCATGGGCACTCTCAAAGTAGCCCTAGTTGGCACAGGTGGCAGCTTGTGCCTGGGCAGCATCTTGTTATGCATGGAAATCCAGCAGGCAGCAGGCCCCGATGGACCCAGGGCCTACATGGTACTAACAAAGGCTTCTGCCCGGGGAAACAAAACCCACCACCCCACGTTCCTGGTCTCAGATTGCAGAGCTCCATGGGCACTCTCAAAGCAGCCCGAGTTGACACGGGTGGCAGATTGTCCGTTAGCGGCATCTTGATATTCGTGGAAACGCAGCAGTCAGCAAGGCCCGAACGGCCGAGGGCCTACCTGGTAATGCAAATGCTTCTGCCCGGGAAAATATAACACACAACCCCACGTTCCTGGTCTCAGTTTGCAGAGCTAAATGTACACTTTCAAAGCAGCCCGAGTTGGCACAGGTGGCAGCTTGTCCCTGGGCGGCATCTTCAGATTCGTGGAAATCCAGCAGGCAGCTGTCCCCGAAGGGCCCGGGGCCTACCTTGTACTGACAAATGCTTCTGCCCGGGGAAAATAAAACCCACCAGCCCACGTTCCAGGTCTCAGTTTGCAGAGCTCCATGGGCACTCTCAAAGCAGCCCGAGTTGGCACAGGTGGCAGCTTGTCCCTGGGCGGCATCTTCAGATTCGTAGAAATACAGCAGGCAGCCGTCCCCGAAGGGCCACGGGCCTACCTGGTACTGCAAATGCTTCTGCCCGGGAAAACAAAAACCACCATCCAACGTTCCTGGTCTCAGATTGCAGAGCTCCATGGGCACTCTCAAAGCAGCCCGAGTTCGCACAGGTGGCAGCTTGTCCCTGGGCGGCATCTTGAGATTCGTGGAAATCCAGCGAGCAGCCGGCCAGAAAGGGCCAAGGGCCTACCTGGTACTGACAAATGCTTCTGCCTGGGGAAACAAAACGCACCACCCCACGTTCCTGGTCTCAGTTTGCAGAGCTCCATGGGCACTCTCAAAGCAGCCCGAGTTGGCACAGGTGGCAGCTTGTCCCTGGGCAGCATCTTGTTATGCATGGAAATCCAGCAGGCAGCAGGCCCCGAAGGGCCCAGGGCCTACATGGTACTAAAAAAGGATTCTGCCCGGGGAAACAAAAGCCACCACCCCACGTTCCTGGTCTCAGATTGCAGAGATCCATGGGCACTCTCAAAGAAGCCCGAGTTGACACGGGTGGCAGATTGTCCGTTAGCGGCATCTTGATATTCGTGGAAACGCAGCAGTCAGCCAGCCCCGAAAGGCCGAGGGCCTACCTGGTAATGCAAATGCTTCTGCCCGGGAAAACAAAACCCACCAGACCACGTTCCGGGTCTCAGATTGCAGAGCTCCATGGGCACTCTCAAAGCAGCCCGAGGTGGCACAGGTGGCAGCTTGTCCCTGGGCGGCATCTTCAGATTCGTAGAAATACAGCAGGCGGCCGTCCCCGAAGGGCCCAGGGCCTACCTGGTACTGCAAATGCTTCTGCCCGGGAAAACAAAAACCACCATCCAACGTTCCTGGTCTCAGATTGCAGAGCTCCATGGGCACTCTCAAAGCAGCCCGAGTTGGCACAGGTGGCAGCTTGTCCCTGGGCGGCATCTTGAGATTCGTGGAAATCCAGCGAGCAGCCGTTCAGAAAGGGCCAAGGGCCTACCTGGTACTGACAAATGCTTCTGCCTGGGGAAACAAAACGCACCAGCCCACGTTCCTGGTCTCAGTTTGCAGAGCTCCATGGGCACTCTCAAAGCAGCCCGAGTTGGCACGGGTGGCAGATTGTCTGTTAGCGGCATCTTGATATTCGTGGAAATCCAGCAGGCAGCCGGCCCTGAGGGCCGAGTGCCTACCTGGTAATGACAAAGGCTTCTGCCCGGGAAAACAAAACCCACCACCACAGGTTCCTGGTCTCAGTTTGCAGAGCTCCATGGGCACTCTCAAAGCAGCCCGAGTTGGCACAGGTGGCAGCTTGTCCCTGGGCGGCATCTTCAGATTCGTAGAAATACAGCAGGCAGCCGGCCCCGAAGGGCCAAGGGCCTACCTGGTACTGCAAACGCTTCTGCCCGGGAAAACAAAAACCACCATCCAACGTTCCTGGTCTCAGATTGCAGAGCTCCATGGGCACTCTCAAAGCAGCCCGAGTTGGAACAGGTGGCAGCTTGTCCCTGGGCGGCATCTTGATATTCGTGGAAATCCAGCGAGCAGCCGTACAGAAAGGGCCAATGGCCTACCTGGTAATGACAAATGCTTCTGCCTGGGGAAACAAAACGCACCAGCCCACGTTCCTGGTCTCAGTTTGCAGAGCTCCATGGGCACTCTCAAAGCAGCCCTAGTTGGCACGGGTGGCAGCTTGTCCCTGGGCGGCATCTTGATATTTGTGGAAATCCAGCAGGCAGCCGGCCCTGAGGTCCGAGTGCCTACCTGGTAATGACAAAGGCTTCTGCCTGGGAAAACAAAACCCACCACCCCACGTTCCTGGTCTCAGTTTGCAGAGCTCCATGGGCACTCTCAAAGCAGCCCGAGTTGGCACGGGAGGCAGCTTGTCCCTGCGCGGCATCTTGATATTTGTGGAAATCCAGCAGGCAGCAGACCCCGAAGGACCAAGGGCCTACATGGTACTGACAAAGGCTTCTGCCCGGGAAAACAAAACCCACCACCCCACGTTCCTGGTCTCAGATTGCAGAGATCCATGGGCACTCTCAAAGCAGCCCGAGTTGACACGGGTGGCAGATTGTCTCTTAGCGGCATCTTGATATTCGTGGAAACGCAGCAGTCAGCCAGCCCCGAACGGCCGAGGGCCTACCTGGTAATGCAAATGCTTCTGCCCGGGAAAATATAACCCACAACCCCACGTTCCGGGTCTCAGATTGCAGAGCTCCATGGGCACTCTCAAAGCAGCCCGAGTTGGCACAGGTGGCAGCTTGTCCCTGGGCGGCATCTTCAGATTCGTAGAAATACAGCAGGCGGCCGTCCCCGAAGGGCCCAGGGCCTACCTGGTACTGCAAATGCTTCTGCCCGGGAAAACAAAAACCACCATCCAACGTTCCTGGTCTCAGATTGCAGAGCTCCATGGGCACTCTCAAAGCAGCCCGAGATGGCACAGGTGGCAGCTTGTCCCTGGGCGGCATCTTTATATTCGTGGAAATCCAGCGAGCAGCCGGCGAGAAAGGGCCAAGGGCCTACCTGGTACAGACAAATGCTTCTGCCTGGGGAAACAAAACGCACCAGCCCACGTTCCTGGTCTCAGTTTGCAGAGCTCCATGGGCACTATCAAAGCAGCCCGAGATGGCCAGGGTGGCAGCTTGTCCCTGGGCGGCATCTTGAGATTCGTGGAAATCCAGCAGGCAGCCGGCCCTGAGGGCCGAGTGCCTACCTGGTAATGACAAAGGCTTCTGCCCGGGAAAACAAAAACCACCACCACAGGTACATGGTTTCAGTTTGCAGAGCTCCATGGGCACTCTCAAAGCAGCCCGAGTTGGCACAGGTGGCAGCTTGTCCCTGGGCGGCATCTTGAGATTCGTAGAAATCCAGCAGGCAGCCGGCCCCGAAGGGCCAAGGGCCTACCTGGTACTGCAAATGCTTCTGCCCGGGAAAACAAAAACCACCATCCAACGTTCCTGGTCTCAGATTGCAGAGCTCCATGGGCACTCTCAAAGCAGCCCGAGTTGGCACAGCTGGCAGCTTGTCCCTGGGCGGCATCTTGATATTCGTGGAAATCCATCGAGCAGCCGGCGAGAAAGGGCCAAGGGCCTACCTGGTACTGACAAATGCTTCTGCCTGGGGAAACAAAACGCACCAGCCCACGTTCCTGGTCTCAGTTTGCAGAGCTCCATGGGAACTCTCAAAGCGGCCCGAGTTGGCGCAGGTGGCAGCTTGTCCCTGGGCGGCATCTTGATATTCGTGGAAATCCAGCAGGCAGCCGGCCCTGAGGGCCGAGTGCCTACCTGGTAATGACAAAGGCTTCTGCCCGGGAAAACAAAACGCACCATCCCTCGTTCCTGGTCTCAGATTGCAGAGCTCCATGGGCACTCTCAAAGCAGCCCGAGTTGACACGGGTGGCAGATTGTCCGTTAGCGGCATCTTGATATTCGTGGAAACGCAGCAGTCAGCAAGGCCCGAACGGCCGAGGGCCTACCTGGTAATGCAAATGCTTCTGCCCGGAAATATATAACACACAACCCCACGTTCCTGGTCTCAGTTTGCAGAGCTAAATGTACACTTTCAAAGCAGCCCGAGTTGCCACAGGTGGCAGCTTGTCCCTGGGCGGCATCTTCAGATTCGTGGAAATCCAGCAGGCAGCTGTCCCCGAAGGGCCCGGGGCCTAACTTGTACTGACAAATGCTTCTGCCCGGGAAAATAAAACCCACCAGCCCACGTTCCAGGTCTCAGATTGCAGAGCTCCATGGGCACTCTCAAAGCAGCCCGAGTTGGCACAGGTGGCAGCTTGTCCCTGGGCGGCATCTTCAGATTCGTAGAAATACAGCAGGCAGCCGTCCCCGAAGGGCCACGGGCCTACCTGGTACTGCAAATGCTTCTGCCCGGGAAAACAAAAACCACCATCCAACGTTCCTGGTCTCAGATTGCAGAGCTCCATGGGCACTCTCAAAGCAGCCCGAGTTGGTACAGGTGGCAGCTTGTCCCTGGGCGGCATCTTGATATTCGTGGAAATCCATCGAGCAGCCGGCGAGAAAGGGCCAAGGGCCTACCTGGTACTGACAAATGCTTCTGCCTGGGGAAACAAAACGCACCACCCCACGTTCCTGGTCTCAGTTTGCAGAGCTCCATGGGCACTCTCAAAGCAGCCTGAGTTGGCACAGGTGGCAGCTTGTCCCTGGGCGGCATCTTGATATTTGTGGAAATCCAGCAGGCAGCCGGCCCTGAGGTCCGAGTGCCTACCTGGTAATGACAAAGGCTTCTGCCTGGGAAAACAAAAGCCACCACGCCACGTTCATGGTCTCAGTTTGCAGATCTCCGTGGGCACTCTCAAAGCAGCCCGAGTTGGCACGGGAGGCAGCTTGTCCCTCGGCGGCATCTTGATATTTGTGGAAATCCAGCAGGCAGCAGACCCCGAAGGACCAAGGGCCTACATGGAACAGGCAAAGGCTTCTGCCCGGGAAAACAAAACCCACCAGCCCACGTTCCTGGTCTCAGTTTGCAGAGCTCCATGGGCACTCTCAAAGCATCGCGAGTTGGCACAGGTGGCAGCTTGTCCCTGGGCAGCATCTTGTTATGCATGGAAATCCAGCAGCCAGCAGACCCCGAAGGACCAAGGGCCTACATGGTACTAAAAAAGGCTTCTGGCGGGGAAACAAAACCCACCCACCCACGTTCCTGGTCTCAGATTGCAGAGCTCCATGGGCACTCTCAAAGCAGCCCGAGTTGGCACAGGTGGCAGCTTGTCCCTGGGCGGCATCTTCAGATTCGTAGAAATACAGCAGGCGGCCGTCCCCGAAGGGCCCAGGGCCTACCTGGTACTGACAAATGCTTCTGCCCGGGAAAACAAAAACCACCATCCAACGTTCCTGGTCTCAGATTGCAGAGCTCCATGGGCACTCTCAAAGCAGCCCGAGTTGGCACGGGAGGCAGCTTGTCCCTGGGCGGCATCTTGATATTCGTGGAAATCCATCGAGCAGCCGGCCAGAAAGGGCCAAGGGCCTACCTGGTACTGACAAATGCTTCTGCCTGGGGAAACAAAACGCACCAGCCCACGTTCCTGGTCTCAGTTTGCAGAGCTCCATGGGCACTCTCAAAGCAGCCCGAGTTGGCGCAGGTGGCAGCTTGTCCCTGGGCGGCATCTTCAGATTCGTGGAAATCCAGCAGGCAGCCGGCCCTGAGGGCCGAGTGCCTACCTGGTAATGACAAAGGCTTCTGCCCGGGAAAACAAAACGCACCATCCCTCGTTCCTGGTCTCAGATTGCAGAGCTCCATGGGCACTCTCAAAGCCGCCCGAGTTGGCACAGGTGGCAGCTTGTCCCTGGGCAGCATCTTGTTATGCATGGAAATCCAGCAGGCAGCAGACCCCGAAGGACCAAGGGCCTACATGGTACTAAAAAAGGCTTCTGGCGGGGAAACAAAAGCTACCACCCCACGTTCCTGGTCTCAGATTGCAGAGCTCCATGGGCACTCTCAAAGCAGCCCGAGTTGACACGGGTGGCAGATTGTCCGTTAGCGGCATCTTGATATTCGTGGAAACGCAGCAGTCAGCCAGCCCCGAACGGCCGAGGGCCTACCTGGTAATGCAAATGCTTCTGCCTGGGAAAATATAACCCACAACCCCACGTTCCGGGTCTCAGATTGCAGAGCTCCATGGGCACTCTCAAAGCATCCCGAGTTGGCACAGGTGGCAGCTTGTCCCTGGGCGGCATCTTCAGATTCGTAGAAATACAGCAGGCGGCCGTCCCCGAAGGGCCCAGGGCCTACCTGGTACTGCAAATGCTTCTGCCCGGGAAAACAAAAACCACCATCCAACGTTCCTGGTCTCAGATTGCAGAGCTCCATGGGCACTCTCAAAGCAGCCCGAGTTGGCACAGCTGGCAGCTTGTCCCTGGGCGGCATCTTGATATTCGTGGAAATCCATCGAGCAGCCGGCCAGAAAGGGCCAAGGGCCTACCTGGTACTGACAAATGCTTCTGCCTGGGGAAACAAAACGCACCAGCCCACGTTCCTGGTCTCAGTTTGCAGAGCTCCATGGGCACTCTCAAAGCAGCCCGAGTTGGCGCAGGTGGCAGCTTGTCCCTGGGCGGCATCTTCAGATTCGTGGAAATCCAGCAGGCAGCCGGCCCTGAGGGCCGAGTGCCTACCTGGTAATGACAAAGGCTTCTGCCCGGGAAAACAAAACGCACCATCCCTCGTTCCTGGTCTCAGATTGCAGAGCTCCATGGGCACTCTCAAAGCCGCCCGAGTTGGCACAGGTGGCAGCTTGTCCCTGGGCAGCATCTTGTTATGCATGGAAATCCAGCAGGCAGCAGACCCCGAAGGACCAAGGGCCTACATGGTACTAAAAAAGGCTTCTGGCGGGGAAACAAAAGCTACCACCCCACGTTCCTGGTCTCAGATTGCAGAGCTCCATGGGCACTCTCAAAGCAGCCCGAGTTGACACGGGTGGCAGATTGTCCGTTAGCGGCATCTTGATATTCGTGGAAACGCAGCAGTCAGCCAGCCCCGAACGGCCGAGGGCCTACCTGGTAATGCAAATGCTTCTGCCTGGGAAAATATAACCCACAACCCCACGTTCCGGGTCTCAGATTGCAGAGCTCCATGGGCACTCTCAAAGCATCCCGAGTTGGCACAGGTGGCAGCTTGTCTCTGGGCAGCATCTACTTATGCATGGAAATCCAGCAGGCAGCAGGCCCCGATGGACCAAGGGCCTACATGGTACTAAAAAAGGCTTCTGCCCGGGGAAACAAAAGCCACCACCCCACGTTCCTGGTCTCAGATTGCAGAGCTCCATGGGCACTCTCAAAGCAGCCCTAGTTGGCACAGGTGGCAGCTTGTGCCTTGGCAGCATCTTGTTATGCATGGAAATCCAGCAGGCAGCAGGCCCCGATGGACCAAGGGCCTACATGGTACTAACAAAGGCTTCTGCCCGGGGAAACAAAACCCACCACCCCACGTTCCTGGTCTCAGATTGCAGAGCTCCATGGGCACTCTCAAAGCAGCCCGAGTTGGCACAGGTGGCAGCTTGTCCCTGGGCAGCATCTTGTTATGCATGGAAATCCAGCAGGCAGCAGGCCCCGAAGGACCAAGGGCCTACATGGTACTAAAAAAGGCTTCTGCCCGGGGAAACAAAAGCCACCACCCCACGTTCCTGGTCTCAGATTGCAGAGCTCCATGGGCACTCTCAAAGCAGCCCGAGTTGACACGGGTGGCAGATTGTCCGTTAGCGGCATCTTGATATTCGTGGAAACGCAGCAGTCAGCAAGGCCCGAACGGCCGAGGGCCTACCTGGTAATGCAAATGCTTCTGCCCGGGAAAATATAACACACAACCCCACGTTCATGGTCTCAGTTTGCAGAGCTAAATGTACACTTTCAAAGCAGCCCGAGTTGGCACAGGTGGCAGCTTGTCCCTGGGCGGCATCTTCAGATTCGTGGAAATCCAGCAGGCAGCTGTCCCCGAAGGGCCCGGGGCCTACCTTGTACTGACAAATGCTTCTGCCCGGGAAAATAAAACCCACCAGCCCACGTTCCAGGTCTCAGATTGCAGAGCTCCATGGGCACTCTCAAAGCAGCCCGAGTTGGCACAGGTGGCAGCTTGTCCCTGGGCGGCATCTTCAGATTCGTAGAAATACAGCAGGCAGCCGTCCCCGAAGGGCCACGGGCCTACCTGGTACTGCAAATGCTTCTGCCCGGGAAAACAAAAATCACTATCCAACGTTCCTGGTCTCAGATTGCAGAGCTCCATGGGCACTCTCAAAGCAGCCCGAGTTCGCACAGGTGGCAGCTTGTCCCTGCGCGGCATCTTGATATTCGTGGAAATCCAGCGAGCAGCCGGCCAGAAAGGGCCAAGGGCCTACCTGGTACTGACAAATGCTTCTGCCTGGGGAAACAAAACGCACCAGCCCACGTTCCTGGTCTCAGTTTGCAGAGCTCCATGGGCACTCTCAAAGCAGCCCGAGTTGGCACAGGTGGCAGCTTGTCCCTGGGCAGCATCTTGTTATGCATGGAAATCCAGCAGGCAGCAGGCCCCGAAGGGCCCAGGGCCTACATGGTACTAAAAAAGGATTCTGCCCGGGGAAACAAAAGCCACCACCCCACGTTCCTGGTCTCAGATTGCAGAGATCCATGGGCACTCTCAAAGAAGCCCGAGTTGACACGGGTGGCAGATTGTCCGTTAGCGGCATCTTGATATTCGTGGAAACGCAGCAGTCAGCCAGCCCCGAAAGGCCGAGGGCCTACCTGGTAATGCAAATGCTTCTGCCCGGGAAAACAAAACCCACCAGACCACGTTCCGGGTCTCAGATTGCAGAGCTCCATGGGCACTCTCAAAGCAGCCCGAGTTGGCACAGGTGGCAGCTTGTCCCTGGGCGGCATCTTCAGATTCGTAGAAATACAGCAGGCGGCCGTCCCCGAAGGGCCCAGGGCCTACCTGGTACTGCAAATGCTTCTGCCCGGGAAAACAAAAACCACCATCCAACGTTCCTGGTCTCAGATTGCAGAGCTCCATGGGCACTCTCAAAGCAGCCCGAGTTGGCACAGGTGGCAGCTTGTCCCTGGGCAGCATCTTGTTATGCATGGAAATCCAGCAGGCAGCAGACCCCGAAGGACCAAGGGCCTACATGGTACTAAAAAAGGCTTCTGGCGGGGAAACAAAAGCTACCACCCCACGTTCCTGGTCTCAGATTGCAGAGCTCCATGGGCACTCTCAAAGCAGCCCGAGTTGACACGGGTGGCAGATTGTCCGTTAGCGGCATCTTGATATTCGTGGAAACGCAGCAGTCAGCCAGCCCCGAACGGCCGAGGGCCTACCTGGTAATGCAAATGCTTCTGCCTGGGAAAATATAACCCACAACCCCACGTTCCGGGTCTCAGATTGCAGAGCTCCATGGGCACTCTCAAAGCATCCCGAGTTGGCACAGGTGGCAGCTTGTCTCTGGGCAGCATCTACTTATGCATGGAAATCCAGCAGGCAGCAGGCCCCGATGGACCAAGGGCCTACATGGTACTAAAAAAGGCTTCTGCCCGGGGAAACAAAAGCCACCACCCCACGTTCCTGGTCTCAGATTGCAGAGCTCCATGGGCACTCTCAAAGCAGCCCTAGTTGGCACAGGTGGCAGCTTGTGCCTTGGCAGCATCTTGTTATGCATGGAAATCCAGCAGGCAGCAGGCCCCGATGGACCAAGGGCCTACATGGTACTAACAAAGGCTTCTGCCCGGGGAAACAAAACCCACCACCCCACGTTCCTGGTCTCAGATTGCAGAGCTCCATGGGCACTCTCAAAGCATCGCGAGTTGGCACAGGTGGCAGCTTGTCCCTGGGCAGCATCTTGTTATGCATGGAAATCCAGCAGGCAGCAGGCCCCGAAGGACCAAGGGCCTACATGGTACTAAAAAAGGCTTCTGCCCGGGGAAACAAAAGCCACCACCCCACGTTCCTGGTCTCAGATTGCAGAGCTCCATGGGCACTCTCAAAGCAGCCCGAGTTGACACGGGTGGCAGATTGTCCGTTAGCGGCATCTTGATATTCGTGGAAACGCAGCAGTCAGCAAGGCCCGAACGGCCGAGGGCCTACCTGGTAATGCAAATGCTTCTGCCCGGGAAAATATAACACACAACCCCACGTTCATGGTCTCAGTTTGCAGAGCTAAATGTACACTTTCAAAGCAGCCCGAGTTGGCACAGGTGGCAGCTTGTCCCTGGGCGGCATCTTCAGATTCGTGGAAATCCAGCAGGCAGCTGTCCCCGAAGGGCCCGGGGCCTACCTTGTACTGACAAATGCTTCTGCCCGGGAAAATAAAACCCACCAGCCCACGTTCCAGGTCTCAGATTGCAGAGCTCCATGGGCACTCTCAAAGCAGCCCGAGTTGGCACAGGTGGCAGCTTGTCCCTGGGCGGCATCTTCAGATTCGTAGAAATACAGCAGGCAGCCGTCCCCGAAGGGCCACGGGCCTACCTGGTACTGCAAATGCTTCTGCCCGGGAAAACAAAAATCACTATCCAACGTTCCTGGTCTCAGATTGCAGAGCTCCATGGGCACTCTCAAAGCAGCCCGAGTTCGCACAGGTGGCAGCTTGTCCCTGCGCGGCATCTTGATATTCGTGGAAATCCAGCGAGCAGCCGGCCAGAAAGGGCCAAGGGCCTACCTGGTACTGACAAATGCTTCTGCCTGGGGAAACAAAACGCACCAGCCCACGTTCCTGGTCTCAGTTTGCAGAGCTCCATGGGCACTCTCAAAGCAGCCCGAGTTGGCACAGGTGGCAGCTTGTCCCTGGGCAGCATCTTGTTATGCATGGAAATCCAGCAGGCAGCAGGCCCCGAAGGGCCCAGGGCCTACATGGTACTAAAAAAGGATTCTGCCCGGGGAAACAAAAGCCACCACCCCACGTTCCTGGTCTCAGATTGCAGAGATCCATGGGCACTCTCAAAGAAGCCCGAGTTGACACGGGTGGCAGATTGTCCGTTAGCGGCATCTTGATATTCGTGGAAACGCAGCAGTCAGCCAGCCCCGAAAGGCCGAGGGCCTACCTGGTAATGCAAATGCTTCTGCCCGGGAAAACAAAACCCACCAGACCACGTTCCGGGTCTCAGATTGCAGAGCTCCATGGGCACTCTCAAAGCAGCCCGAGTTGGCACAGGTGGCAGCTTGTCCCTGGGCGGCATCTTCAGATTCGTAGAAATACAGCAGGCAGCCGTCCCCGAAGGGCCACGGGCCTACCTGGTACTGCAAATGCTTCTGCCCGGGAAAACAAAAATCACTATCCAACGTTCCTGGTCTCAGATTGCAGAGCTCCATGGGCACTCTCAAAGCAGCCCGAGTTCGCACAGGTGGCAGCTTGTCCCTGCGCGGCATCTTTATATTCGTGGAAATCCAGCGAGCAGCCGGCCAGAAAGGGCCAAGGGCCTACCTGGTACTGACAAATGCTTCTGCCTGGGGAAACAAAACGCACCAGCCCACGTTCCTGGTCTCAGTTTGCAGAGCTCCATGGGCACTCTCAAAGCAGCCCGAGTTGGCACAGGTGGCAGCTTGTCCCTGGGCAGCATCTTGTTATGCATGGAAATCCAGCAGGCAGCAGGCCCCGAAGGGCCCAGGGCCTACATGGTACTAAAAAAGGATTCTGCCCGGGGAAACAAAAGCCACCACCCCACGTTCCTGGTCTCAGATTGCAGAGATCCATGGGCACTCTCAAAGAAGCCCGAGTTGACACGGGTGGCAGATTGTCCGTTAGCGGCATCTTGATATTCGTGGAAACGCAGCAGTCAGCCAGCCCCGAAAGGCCGAGGGCCTACCTGGTAATGCAAATGCTTCTGCCCGGGAAAACAAAACCCACCAGACCACGTTCCGGGTCTCAGATTGCAGAGCTCCATGGGCACTCTCAAAGCAGCCCGAGTTGGCACAGGTGGCAGCTTGTCCCTGGGCGGCATCTTCAGATTCGTAGAAATACAGCAGGCGGCCGTCCCCGAAGGGCCCAGGGCCTACCTGGTACTGCAAATGCTTCTGCCCGGGAAAACAAAAACCACCATCCAACGTTCCTGGTCTCAGATTGCAGAGCTCCATGGGCACTCTCAAAGCAGCCCGAGTTGGCACAGGTGGCAGCTTGTCCCTGGGCAGCATCTTGTTATGCATGGAAATCCAGCAGGCAGCAGACCCCGAAGGACCAAGGGCCTACATGGTACTAAAAAAGGCTTCTGGCGGGGAAACAAAAGCTACCACCCCACGTTCCTGGTCTCAGATTGCAGAGCTCCATGGGCACTCTCAAAGCAGCCCGAGTTGACACGGGTGGCAGATTGTCCGTTAGCGGCATCTTGATATTCGTGGAAACGCAGCAGTCAGCCAGCCCCGAACGGCCGAGGGCCTACCTGGTAATGCAAATGCTTCTGCCTGGGAAAATATAACCCACAACCCCACGTTCCGGGTCTCAGATTGCAGAGCTCCATGGGCACTCTCAAAGCATCCCGAGTTGGCACAGGTGGCAGCTTGTCTCTGGGCAGCATCTACTTATGCATGGAAATCCAGCAGGCAGCAGGCCCCGATGGACCAAGGGCCTACATGGTACTAAAAAAGGCTTCTGCCCGGGGAAACAAAAGCCACCACCCCACGTTCCTGGTCTCAGATTGCAGAGCTCCATGGGCACTCTCAAAGCAGCCCTAGTTGGCACAGGTGGCAGCTTGTGCCTTGGCAGCATCTTGTTATGCATGGAAATCCAGCAGGCAGCAGGCCCCGATGGACCAAGGGCCTACATGGTACTAACAAAGGCTTCTGCCCGGGGAAACAAAACCCACCACCCCACGTTCCTGGTCTCAGATTGCAGAGCTCCATGGGCACTCTCAAAGCATCGCGAGTTGGCACAGGTGGCAGCTTGTCCCTGGGCAGCATCTTGTTATGCATGGAAATCCAGCAGGCAGCAGGCCCCGAAGGACCAAGGGCCTACATGGTACTAAAAAAGGCTTCTGCCCGGGGAAACAAAAGCCACCACCCCACGTTCCTGGTCTCAGATTGCAGAGCTCCATGGGCACTCTCAAAGCAGCCCGAGTTGACACGGGTGGCAGATTGTCCGTTAGCGGCATCTTGATATTCGTGGAAACGCAGCAGTCAGCAAGGCCCGAACGGCCGAGGGCCTACCTGGTAATGCAAATGCTTCTGCCCGGGAAAATATAACACACAACCCCACGTTCATGGTCTCAGTTTGCAGAGCTAAATGTACACTTTCAAAGCAGCCCGAGTTGGCACAGGTGGCAGCTTGTCCCTGGGCGGCATCTTCAGATTCGTGGAAATCCAGCAGGCAGCTGTCCCCGAAGGGCCCGGGGCCTACCTTGTACTGACAAATGCTTCTGCCCGGGAAAATAAAACCCACCAGCCCACGTTCCAGGTCTCAGATTGCAGAGCTCCATGGGCACTCTCAAAGCAGCCCGAGTTGGCACAGGTGGCAGCTTGTCCCTGGGCGGCATCTTCAGATTCGTAGAAATACAGCAGGCAGCCGTCCCCGAAGGGCCACGGGCCTACCTGGTACTGCAAATGCTTCTGCCCGGGAAAACAAAAATCACTATCCAACGTTCCTGGTCTCAGATTGCAGAGCTCCATGGGCACTCTCAAAGCAGCCCGAGTTCGCACAGGTGGCAGCTTGTCCCTGCGCGGCATCTTGATATTCGTGGAAATCCAGCGAGCAGCCGGCCAGAAAGGGCCAAGGGCCTACCTGGTACTGACAAATGCTTCTGCCTGGGGAAACAAAACGCACCAGCCCACGTTCCTGGTCTCAGTTTGCAGAGCTCCATGGGCACTCTCAAAGCAGCCCGAGTTGGCACAGGTGGCAGCTTGTCCCTGGGCAGCATCTTGTTATGCATGGAAATCCAGCAGGCAGCAGGCCCCGAAGGGCCCAGGGCCTACATGGTACTAAAAAAGGATTCTGCCCGGGGAAACAAAAGCCACCACCCCACGTTCCTGGTCTCAGATTGCAGAGATCCATGGGCACTCTCAAAGAAGCCCGAGTTGACACGGGTGGCAGATTGTCCGTTAGCGGCATCTTGATATTCGTGGAAACGCAGCAGTCAGCCAGCCCCGAAAGGCCGAGGGCCTACCTGGTAATGCAAATGCTTCTGCCCGGGAAAACAAAACCCACCAGACCACGTTCCGGGTCTCAGATTGCAGAGCTCCATGGGCACTCTCAAAGCAGCCCGAGGTGGCACAGGTGGCAGCTTGTCCCTGGGCGGCATCTTCAGATTCGTAGAAATCCAGCAGGCGGCCGTCCCCGAAGGGCCCAGGGCCTACCTGGTACTGCAAATGCTTCTGCCCAGGAAAACAAAAACCACCATCCAACGTTCCTGGTCTCAGATTGCAGAGCTCCATGGGCACTCTGAAAGCAGCCCGAGTTGGCACAGGTGGCAGCTTGTCCCTGGGCGGCATCTTGAGATTCGTGGAAATCCAGCGAGCAGCCGTTCAGAAAGGGCCAAGGGCCTACCTGGGAATGACAAATGCTTCTGCCTGGGGAAACAAAACGCACCAGCCCACGTTCCTGGTCTCAGTTTGCAGAGCTCCATGGGCACTCTCAAAGCAGCCCTAGTTGGCACAGGTGGCAGCTTGTCCCTGGGCGGCATCTTGATATTTGTGGAAATCCAGCAGGCAGCCGGCCCTGAGGTCCGAGTGCCTACCTGGTAATGACAAAGGCTTCTGCCTGGGAAAACAAAACCCACCACGCCACGTTCCTGGTCTCAGTTTGCAGAGCTCCATGGGCACTCTCAAAGCAGCCCGAGTTGGCACGGGAGGCAGCTTGTCCCTGGGCGGCATCTTGATATTTGTGGAAATCCAGCAGGCAGCAGACCCCGAAGGACCAAGGGCCTACATGGTACTGACAAAGGCTTCTGCCCGGGAAAACAAAACCCACCAGCCCACGTTCCTGCTCTCAGTTTGCAGAGCTCCATGGGCACTCTCAAAGCATCGCGAGTTGGCACAGGTGGCAGCTTGTCCCTGGGCAGCATCTTGTTATGCATGGAAATCCAGCAGGCAGCAGACCCCGAAGGACCAAGGGCCTACATGGTACTAAAAAAGGCTTCTGGCGGGGAAACAAAACCCACCACCCCACGTTCCTGGTCTCAGATTGCAGAGATCCATGGGCACTCTCAAAGCAGCCCGAGTTGACACGGGTGGCAGATTGTCTGTTAGCGGCATCTTGATATTCGTGGAAACGCAGCAGTCAGCC
The DNA here is from genome assembly GCF_015832195.1 of Motacilla alba alba. Lineage (NCBI taxonomy): Eukaryota > Metazoa > Chordata > Aves > Passeriformes > Motacillidae > Motacilla > Motacilla alba. The sequence goes on from NW_024037623.1 coordinate 108,064, forward strand.
AGCCCCGAACGGCCGAGGGCCTACCTGGTAATGCAAATGCTTCTGCCCGGGAAAATATAACCCACAACCCCACGTTCCGGGTCTCAGATTGCAGAGCTCCATGGGCACTCTCAAAGCAGCCCGAGTTGGCACAGGTGGCAGCTTGTCCCTGGGCGGCATCTTCAGATTCGTAGAAATACAGCAGGCTGCCGGCCCCGAAGGGCCAAGGGCCTACCTGGTACTGCAAATGCTTCTGCCCGGGAAAACAAAAACCACCATCCAACGTTCCTGGTCTCAGATTGCAGAGCTCCATGGGCACTCTCAAAGCAGCCCGAGGTGGCACAGGTGGCAGCTTGTCCCTGGGCGGCATCTTCAGATTCGTAGAAATCCAGCGAGCAGCCGTACAGAAAGGGCCAAGGGCCTACCTGGTACTGACAAATGCTTCTGCCTGGGGAAACAAAACGCACCAGCCCACGTTCCTGGTTTCAGTTTGCAGAGCTCCATGGGCACTATCAAAGCAGCCCGAGATGGCCAGGGTGGCAGCTTGTCCCTGGGCGGCATCTTCAGATTCATAGAAATACAGCAGGCAGCCGGCCCTGAGGGCCGAGTGCCTACCTGGTAATGACAAAGGCTTCTGCCCGGGAAAACAAAAACCACCACCACAGGTTCATGGTTTCAGTTTGCAGAGCTCCATGGGCACTCTCAAAGCAGCCCGAGTTGGCACAGGTGGCAGCTTGTCCCTGGGCGGCATCTTGAGATTCGTAGAAATCCAGCAGGCAGCCGGCCCCGAAGGGCCAAGGGCCTACCTGGTACTGCAAATGCTTCTGCCCGGGAAAACAAAAACCACCATCCAACGTTCCTGGTCTCAGATTGCAGAGCTCCATGGGCACTCTCAAAGCAGCCCGAGTTGGCACAGCTGGCAGCTTGTCCCAGGGCGGCATCTTGATATTCGTGGAAATCCATCGAGCAGCCGGCGAGAAAGGGCCAAGGGCCTACCTGGTACTGACAAATGCTTCTGCCTGGGGAAACAAAACGCACCAGCCCACGTTCCTGGTCTCAGTTTGCAGAGCTCCATGGGAACTCTCAAAGCGGCCCGAGTTGGCGCAGGTGGCAGCTTGTCCCTGGGCGGCATCTTGATATTCGTGGAAATCCAGCAGGCAGCCGGCCCTGAGGGCCGAGTGCCTACCTGGTAATGACAAAGGCTTCTGCCCGGGAAAACAAAACGCACCATCCCTCGTTCCTGGTCTCAGATTGCAGAGCTCCATGGGCACTCTCAAAGCAGCCCGAGTTGACACGGGTGGCAGATTGTCCGTTAGCGGCATCTTGATATTCGTGGAAACGCAGCAGTCAGCAAGGCCCGAACGGCCGAGGGCCTACCTGGTAATGCAAATGCTTCTGCCCGGAAAAATATAACACACAACCCCACGTTCATGGTCTCAGTTTGCAGAGCTAAATGTACACTTTCAAAGCAGCCCGAGTTGGCACAGGTGGCAGCTTGTCCCTGGGCGGCATCTTCAGATTCGTGGAAATCCAGCAGGCAGCTGTCCCCGAAGGGCCCGGGGCCTAACTTGTACTGACAAATGCTTCTGCCCGGGAAAATAAAACCCACCAGCCCACGTTCCAGGTCTCAGATTGCAGAGCTCCATGGGCACTCTCAAAGCAGCCCGAGTTGGCACAGGTGGCAGCTTGTCCCTGGGCGGCATCTTGATATTTGTGGAAATCCAGCAGGCAGCCGGCCCTGAGGTCCGAGTGCCTACCTGGTAATGACAAAGGCTTCTGCCTGGGAAAACAAAACCCACCACGCCACGTTCATGGTCTCAGTTTGCAGAGCTCCGTGGGCACTCTCAAAGCAGCCCGAGTTGGCACGGGAGGCAGCTTGTCCCTGGGCGGCATCTTGATATTTGTGGAAATCCAGCAGGCAGCAGACCCCGAAGGACCAAGGGCCTACATGGAACAGGCAAAGGCTTCTGCCCGGGAAAACAAAACCCACCAGCCCACGTTCCTGGTCTCAGTTTGCAGAGCTCCATGGGCACTCTCAAAGCATCGCGAGTTGGCACAGGTGGCAGCTTGTCCCTGGGCAGCATCTTGTTATGCATGGAAATCCAGCAGCCAGCAGACCCCGAAGGACCAAGGGCCTACATGGTACTAAAAAAGGCTTCTGGCGGGGAAACAAAACCCACCCACCCACGTTCCTGGTCTCAGATTGCAGAGCTCCATGGGCACTCTCAAAGCAGCCCGAGTTGGCACAGGTGGCAGCTTGTCCCTGGGCGGCATCTTCAGATTCGTAGAAATACAGCAGGCGGCCGTCCCTGAAGGGCCCAGGGCCTACCTGGTACTGCAAATGCTTCTGCCCGGGAAAACAAAAACCACCATCCAACGTTCCTGGTCTCAGATTGCAGAGCTCCATGGGCACTCTCAAAGCAGCCCGAGTTGGCACAGCTGGCAGCTTGTCCCTGGGCGGCATCTTGATATTCGTGGAAATCCATCGAGCAGCCGGCCAGAAAGGGCCAAGGGCCTACCTGGTACTGACAAATGCTTCTGCCTGGGGAAACAAAACGCACCAGCCCACGTTCCTGGTCTCAGTTTGCAGAGCTCCATGGGCACTCTCAAAGCAGCCCGAGTTGGCGCAGGTGGCAGCTTGTCCCTGGGCGGCATCTTGAGATTCGTGGAAATCCAGCAGGCAGCCGGCCCTGAGGGCCGAGTGCCTACCTGGTAATGACAAAGGCTTCTGCCCGGGAAAACAAAACGCACCATCCCTCGTTCCTGGTCTCAGATTGCAGAGCTCCATGGGCACTCTCAAAGCCGCCCGAGTTGGCACAGGTGGCAGCTTGTCCCTGGGCAGCATCTTGTTATGCATGGAAATCCAGCAGGCAGCAGACCCCGAAGGACCAAGGGCCTACATGGTACTAAAAAAGGCTTCTGGCGGGGAAACAAAAGCTACCACCCCACGTTCCTGGTCTCAGATTGCAGAGCTCCATGGGCACTCTCAAAGCAGCCCGAGTTGACACGGGTGGCAGATTGTCCGTTAGCGGCATCTTGATATTCGTGGAAACGCAGCAGTCAGCCAGCCCCGAACGGCCGAGGGCCTACCTGGTAATGCAAATGCTTCTGCCTGGGAAAATATAACCCACAACCCCACGTTCCGGGTCTCAGATTGCAGAGCTCCATGGGCACTCTCAAAGCATCCCGAGTTGGCACAGGTGGCAGCTTGTCTCTGGGCAGCATCTACTTATGCATGGAAATCCAGCAGGCAGCAGGCCCCGATGGACCAAGGGCCTACATGGTACTAAAAAAGGCTTCTGCCCGGGGAAACAAAAGCCACCACCCCACGTTCCTGGTCTCAGATTGCAGAGCTCCATGGGCACTCTCAAAGCAGCCCTAGTTGGCACAGGTGGCAGCTTGTGCCTTGGCAGCATCTTGTTATGCATGGAAATCCAGCAGGCAGCAGGCCCCGATGGACCAAGGGCCTACATGGTACTAACAAAGGCTTCTGCCCGGGGAAACAAAACCCACCACCCCACGTTCCTGGTCTCAGATTGCAGAGCTCCATGGGCACTCTCAAAGCAGCCCGAGTTGGCACAGGTGGCAGCTTGTCCCTGGGCAGCATCTTGTTATGCATGGAAATCCAGCAGGCAGCAGGCCCCGAAGGACCAAGGGCCTACATGGTACTAAAAAAGGCTTCTGCCCGGGGAAACAAAAGCCACCACCCCACGTTCCTGGTCTCAGATTGCAGAGCTCCATGGGCACTCTCAAAGCAGCCCGAGTTGACACGGGTGGCAGATTGTCCGTTAGCGGCATCTTGATATTCGTGGAAACGCAGCAGTCAGCAAGGCCCGAACGGCCGAGGGCCTACCTGGTAATGCAAATGCTTCTGCCCGGGAAAATATAACACACAACCCCACGTTCATGGTCTCAGTTTGCAGAGCTAAATGTACACTTTCAAAGCAGCCCGAGTTGGCACAGGTGGCAGCTTGTCCCTGGGCGGCATCTTCAGATTCGTGGAAATCCAGCAGGCAGCTGTCCCCGAAGGGCCCGGGGCCTACCTTGTACTGACAAATGCTTCTGCCCGGGAAAATAAAACCCACCAGCCCACGTTCCAGGTCTCAGATTGCAGAGCTCCATGGGCACTCTCAAAGCAGCCCGAGTTGGCACAGGTGGCAGCTTGTCCCTGGGCGGCATCTTCAGATTCGTAGAAATACAGCAGGCAGCCGTCCCCGAAGGGCCACGGGCCTACCTGGTACTGCAAATGCTTCTGCCCGGGAAAACAAAAATCACTATCCAACGTTCCTGGTCTCAGATTGCAGAGCTCCATGGGCACTCTCAAAGCAGCCCGAGTTCGCACAGGTGGCAGCTTGTCCCTGGGCGGCATCTTGATATTCGTGGAAATCCAGCGAGCAGCCGGCCAGAAAGGGCCAAGGGCCTACCTGGTACTGACAAATGCTTCTGCCTGGGGAAACAAAACGCACCAGCCCACGTTCCTGGTCTCAGTTTGCAGAGCTCCATGGGCACTCTCAAAGCAGCCCGAGTTGGCACAGGTGGCAGCTTGTCCCTGGGCAGCATCTTGTTATGCATGGAAATCCAGCAGGCAGCAGGCCCCGAAGGGCCCAGGGCCTACATGGTACTAAAAAAGGATTCTGCCCGGGGAAACAAAAGCCACCACCCCACGTTCCTGGTCTCAGATTGCAGAGATCCATGGGCACTCTCAAAGAAGCCCGAGTTGACACGGGTGGCAGATTGTCCGTTAGCGGCATCTTGATATTCGTGGAAACGCAGCAGTCAGCCAGCCCCGAAAGGCCGAGGGCCTACCTGGTAATGCAAATGCTTCTGCCCGGGAAAACAAAACCCACCAGACCACGTTCCGGGTCTCAGATTGCAGAGCTCCATGGGCACTCTCAAAGCAGCCCGAGGTGGCACAGGTGGCAGCTTGTCCCTGGGCGGCATCTTCAGATTCGTAGAAATCCAGCAGGCGGCCGTCCCCGAAGGGCCCAGGGCCTACCTGGTACTGCAAATGCTTCTGCCCGGGAAAACAAAAACCACCATCCAACGTTCCTGGTCTCAGATTGCAGAGCTCCATGGGCACTCTCAAAGCAGCCCGAGTTGGCACAGGTGGCAGCTTGTCCCTGGGCGGCATCTTGAGATTCGTGGAAATCCAGCGAGCAGCCGTTCAGAAAGGGCCAAGGGCCTACCTGGTACTGACAAATGCTTCTGCCTGGGGAAACAAAACGCACCAGCCCACGTTCCTGGTCTCAGTTTGCAGAGCTCCATGGGCACTCTCAAAGCAGCCCTAGTTGGCACAGGTGACAGCTTGTCCCTGGGCGGCATCTTGATATTTGTGGAAATCCAGCAGGCAGCCGGACCTGAGGTCCGAGTGCCTACCTGGTAATGACAAAGGCTTCTGCCTGGGAAAACAAAACCCACCACGCCACGTTCCTGGTCTCAGTTTGCAGAGCTCCATGGGCACTCTCAAAGCAGCCCGAGTTGGCACGGGAGGCAGCTTGTCCCTGGGCGGCATCTTGATATTTGTGGAAATCCAGCAGGCAGCAGACCCCGAAGGACCAAGGGCCTACATGGTACTGACAAAGGCTTCTGCCCGGGAAAACAAAACCCACCAGCCCACGTTCCTGCTCTCAGTTTGCAGAGCTCCATGGGCACTCTCAAAGCATCGCGAGTTGGCACAGGTGGCAGCTTGTCCCTGGGCAGCATCTTGTTATGCATGGAAATCCAGCAGGCAGCAGACCCCGAAGGACCAAGGGCCTACATGGTACTAAAAAAGGCTTCTGGCGGGGAAACAAAACCCACCACCCCACGTTCCTGGTCTCAGATTGCAGAGATCCATGGGCACTCTCAAAGCAGCCCGAGTTGACACGGGTGGCAGATTGTCTGTTAGCGGCATCTTGATATTCGTGGAAACGCAGCAGTCAGCCAGCCCCGAACGGCCGAGGGCCTACCTGGTAATGCAAATGCTTCTGCCCGGGAAAATATAACCCACAACCCCACGTTCCGGGTCTCAGATTGCAGAGCTCCATGGGCACTCTCAAAGCAGCCCGAGTTGGCACAGGTGGCAGCTTGTCCCTGGGCGGCATCTTCAGATTCGTAGAAATCCAGCAGGCGGCCGTCCCCGAAGGGCCCAGGGCCTACCTGGTACTGCAAATGCTTCTGCCCGGGAAAACAAAAACCACCATCCAACGTTCCTGGTCTCAGATTGCAGAGCTCCATGGGCACTCTCAAAGCAGCCCGAGATGGCACAGGTGGCAGCTTGTCCCTGGGCGGCATCTTTATATTCGTGGAAATCCAGCGAGCAGCCGTACAGAAAGGGCCAAGGGCCTACCTGGTACTGACAAATGCTTCTGCCTGGGGAAACAAAACGCACCAGCCCACGTTCCTGGTCTCAGTTTGCAGAGCTCCATGGGCACTATCAAAGCAGCCCGAGATGGCCAGGGTGGCAGCTTGTCCCTGGGCGGCATCTTCAGATTCATAGAAATACAGCAGGCAGCCGGCACTGAGGGCCGAGTGCCTACCTGGTAATGACAAAGGCTTCTGCCCGGGAAAACAAAAACCACCACCACAGGTTCATGGTTTCAGTTTGCAGAGCTCCATGGGCACTCTCAAAGCAGCCCGAGTTCGCACAGGTGGCAGCTTGTCCCTGGGCGGCATCTTGAGATTCGTGGAAATCCAGCGAGCAGCCGTACAGAAAGGGCCAAGGGCCTACCTGGTACTGACAAATGCTTCTGCCTGGGGAAACAAAACGCACCAGCCCACGTTCCTGGTCTCAGTTTGCAGAGCTCCATGGGCACTATCAAAGCAGCCCGAGATGGCCAGGGTGGCAGCTTGTCCCTGGGTGGCATCTTCAGATTCATAGAAATACAGCAGGCAGCCGGCCCTGAGGGCCGAGTGCCTACCTGGTAATGACAAAGGCTTCTGCCCGGGAAAACAAAAACCACCACCACAGGTTCATGGTTTCAGTTTGCAGAGCTCCATGGGCACTCTCAAAGCAGCCCGAGTTGGCACAGGTGGCAGCTTGTCCCTGGGCGGCATCTTCAGATTCGTAGAAATCCAGCAGGCAGCCGGCCCCGAAGGGCCAAGGGCCTACCTGGTACTGCAAATGCTTCTGCCCGGGAAAACAAAAACCACCATCCAACGTTCCTGGTCTCAGATTGCAGAGCTCCATGGGCACTCTCAAAGCAGCCCGAGTTGGCACAGCTGGCAGCTTGTCCCAGGGCGGCATCTTGATATTCGTGGAAATCCATCGAGCAGCCGGCGAGAAAGGGCCAAGGGCCTACCTGGTACTGACAAATGCTTCTACCTGGGGAAACAAAACGCACCAGCCCACGTTCCTGGTCTCAGTTTGCAGAGCTCCATGGGAACTCTCAAAGCGGCCCGAGTTGGCGCAGGTGGCAGCTTGTCCCTGGGCGGCATCTTGATATTCGTGGAAATCCAGCAGGCAGCCGGCCCTGAGGGCCGAGTGCCTACCTGGTAATGACAAAGGCTTCTGCCCGGGAAAACAAAACGCACCATCCCTCGTTCCTGGTCTCAGATTGCAGAGCTCCATGGGCACTCTCAAAGCAGCCCGAGTTGACACGGGTGGCAGATTGTCCGTTAGCGGCATCTTGATATTCGTGGAAACGCAGCAGTCAGCAAGGCCCGAACAGCCGAGGGCCTACCTGGTAATGCAAATGCTTCTGCCCGGAAAAATATAACACACAACCCCACGTTCATGGTCTCAGTTTGCAGAGCTAAATGTACACTTTCAAAGCAGCCCGAGTTGGCACAGGTGGCAGCTTGTCCCTGGGCGGCATCTTCAGATTCGTGGAAATCCAGCAGGCAGCTGTCCCCGAAGGGCCCGGGGCCTAACTTGTACTGACAAATGCTTCTGCCCGGGAAAATAAAACCCACCAGCCCACGTTCCAGGTCTCAGATTGCAGAGCTCCATGGGCACTCTCAAAGCAGCCCGAGTTGGCACAGGTGGCAGCTTGTCCCTGGGCGGCATCTTGATATTTGTGGAAATCCAGCAGGCAGCCGGCCCTGAGGTCCGAGTGCCTACGTGGTAATGACAAAGGCTTCTGCCTGGGAAAACAAAACCCACCACGCCACGTTCATGGTCTCAGTTTGCAGAGCTCCGTGGGCACTCTCAAAGCAGCCCGAGTTGGCACGGGAGGCAGCTTGTCCCTGGGCGGCATCTTGATATTTGTGGAAATCCAGCAGGCAGCAGACCCCGAAGGACCAAGGGCCTACATGGAACAGGCAAAGGCTTCTGCCCGGGAAAACAAAACCCACCAGCCCACGTTCCTGGTCTCAGTTTGCAGAGCTCCATGGGCACTCTCAAAGCATCGCGAGTTGGCACAGGTGGCAGCTTGTCCCTGGGCAGCATCTTGTTATGCATGGAAATCCAGCAGCCAGCAGACCCCGAAGGACCAAGGGCCTACATGGTACTAAAAAAGGCTTCTGGCGGGGAAACAAAACCCACCCACCCACGTTCCTGGTCTCAGATTGCAGAGCTCCATGGGCACTCTCAAAGCAGCCCGAGTTGGCACAGGTGGCAGCTTGTCCCTGGGCGGCATCTTCAGATTCGTAGAAATACAGCAGGCGGCCGTCCCTGAAGGGCCCAGGGCCTACCTGGTACTGCAAATGCTTCTGCCCGGGAAAACAAAAACCACCATCCAACGTTCCTGGTCTCAGATTGCAGAGCTCCATGGGCACTCTCAAAGCAGCCCGAGTTGGCACAGCTGGCAGCTTGTCCCTGGGCGGCATCTTGATATTCGTGGAAATCCATCGAGCAGCCGGCCAGAAAGGGCCAAGGGCCTACCTGGTACTGACAAATGCTTCTGCCTGGGGAAACAAAACGCACCAGCCCACGTTCCTGGTCTCAGTTTGCAGAGCTCCATGGGCACTCTCAAAGCAGCCCGAGTTGGCGCAGGTGGCAGCTTGTCCCTGGGCGGCATCTTGAGATTCGTGGAAATCCAGCAGGCAGCCGGCCCTGAGGGCCGAGTGCCTACCTGGTAATGACAAAGGCTTCTGCCCGGGAAAACAAAACGCACCATCCCTCGTTCCTGGTCTCAGATTGCAGAGCTCCATGGGCACTCTCAAAGCAGCCCGAGTTGGCACAGGTGGCAGCTTGTCCCTGGGCAGCATCTTGTTATGCATGGAAATCCAGCAGGCAGCAGACCCCGAAGGACCAAGGGCCTACATGGTACTAAAAAAGGCTTCTGGCGGGGAAACAAAAGCTACCACCCCACGTTCCTGGTCTCAGATTGCAGAGCTCCATGGGCACTCTCAAAGCAGCCCGAGTTGACACGGGTGGCAGATTGTCCGTTAGCGGCATCTTGATATTCGTGGAAACGCAGCAGTCAGCCAGCCCCGAACGGCCGAGGGCCTACCTGGTAATGCAAATGCTTCTGCCTGGGAAAATAAAACCCACAACCCCACGTTCCGGGTCTCAGATTGCAGAGCTCCATGGGCACTCTCAAAGCATCCCGAGTTGGCACAGGTGGCAGCTTGTCTCTGGGCAGCATCTACTTATGCATGGAAATCCAGCAGGCAGCAGGCCCCGATGGACCAAGGGCCTACATGGTACTAAAAAAGGCTTCTGCCCGGGGAAACAAAACCCACCACCCCACGTTCCTGGTCTCAGATTGCAGAGCTCCATGGGCACTCTCAAAGCAGCCCTAGTTGGCACAGGTGGCAGCTTGTGCCTTGGCAGCATCTTGTTATGCATGGAAATCCAGCAGGCAGCAGGCCCCGATGGACCAAGGGCCTACATGGTACTAACAAAGGCTTCTGCCCGGGGAAACAAAACCCACCACCCCACGTTCCTGGTCTCAGATTGCAGAGCTCCATGGGCACTCTCAAAGCAGCCCGAGTTGGCACAGGTGGCAGCTTGTCCCTGGGCAGCATCTTGTTATGCATGGAAATCCAGCAGGCAGCAGGCCCCGAAGGACCAAGGGCCTACATGGTACTAAAAAAGGCTTCTGCCCGGGGAAACAAAAGCCACCACCCCACGTTCCTGGTCTCAGATTGCAGAGCTCCATGGGCACTCTCAAAGCAGCCCGAGTTGACACGGGTGGCAGATTGTCCGTTAGCGGCATCTTGATATTCGTGGAAACGCAGCAGTCAGCAAGGCCCGAACGGCCGAGGGCCTACCTGGTAATGCAAATGCTTCTGCCCGGGAAAATATAACACACAACCCCACGTTCATGGTCTCAGTTTGCAGAGCTAAATGTACACTTTCAAAGCAGCCCGAGTTGGCACAGGTGGCAGCTTGTGCCTGGGCGGCATCTTCAGATTCGTGGAAATCCAGCAGGCAGCTGTCCCCGAAGGGCCCGGGGCCTACCTTGTACTGACAAATGCTTCTGCCCGGGAAAATAAAACCCACCAGCCCACGTTCCAGGTCTCAGATTGCAGAGCTCCATGGGCACTCTCAAAGCAGCCCGAGTTGGCACAGGTGGCAGCTTGTCCCTGGGCGGCATCTTCAGATTCGTAGAAATACAGCAGGCAGCCGTCCCCGAAGGGCCACGGGCCTACCTGGTACTGCAAATGCTTCTGCCCGGGAAAACAAAAATCACTATCCAACGTTCCTGGTCTCAGATTGCAGAGCTCCATGGGCACTCTCAAAGCAGCCCGAGTTCGCACAGGTGGCAGCTTGTCCCTGGGCGGCATCTTGATATTCGTGGAAATCCAGCGAGCAGCCGGCCAGAAAGGGCCAAGGGCCTACCTGGTACTGACAAATGCTTCTGCCTGGGGAAACAAAACGCACCAGCCCACGTTCCTGGTCTCAGTTTGCAGAGCTCCATGGGCACTCTCAAAGCAGCCCGAGTTGGCACAGGTGGCAGCTTGTCCCTGGGCAGCATCTTGTTATGCATGGAAATCCAGCAGGCAGCAGGCCCCGAAGGGCCCAGGGCCTACATGGTACTAAAAAAGGATTCTGCCCGGGGAAACAAAAGCCACCACCCCACGTTCCTGGTCTCAGATTGCAGAGATCCATGGGCACTCTCAAAGAAGCCCGAGTTGACACGGGTGGCAGATTGTCCGTTAGCGGCATCTTGATATTCGTGGAAACGCAGCAGTCAGCCAGCCCCGAAAGGCCGAGGGCCTACCTGGTAATGCAAATGCTTCTGCCCGGGAAAACAAAACCCACCAGACCACGTTCCGGGTCTCAGATTGCAGAGCTCCATGGGCACTCTCAAAGCAGCCCGAGTTGGCACAGGTGGCAGCTTGTCCCTGGGCGGCATCTTCAGATTCGTAGAAATACAGCAGGCGGCCGTCCCCGAAGGGCCCAGGGCCTACCTGGTACTGCAAATGCTTCTGCCCGGGAAAACAAAAACCACCATCCAACGTTCCTGGTCTCAGATTGCAGAGCTCCATGGGCACTCTCAAAGCAGCCCGAGTTGGCACAGCTGGCAGCTTGTCCCTGGGCGGCATCTTGATATTCGTGGAAATCCATCGAGCAGCCGGCCAGAAAGGGCCAAGGGCCTACCTGGTACTGACAAATGCTTCTGCCTGGGGAAACAAAACGCACCAGCCCACGTTCCTGGTCTCAGTTTGCAGAGCTCCATGGGCACTCTCAAAGCAGCCCGAGTTGGCGCAGGTGGCAGCTTGTCCCTGGGCGGCATCTTGAGATTCGTGGAAATCCAGCAGGCAGCCGGCCCTGAGGGCCGAGTGCCTACCTGGTAATGACAAAGGCTTCTGCCCAGGAAAACAAAACGCACCATCCCTCGTTCCTGGTCTCAGTTTGCAGAGCTCCATGGGCACTCTCAAAGCCGCCCGAGTTGGCACAGGTGGCAGCTTGTCCCTGGGCAGCATCTTGTTATTCATGGAAATCCAGCAGGCAGCAGACCCCGAAGGACCAAGGGCCTACATGGTACTAAAAAAGGCTTCTGGCGGGGAAACAAAAGCTACCACCCCACGTTCCTGGTCTCAGATTGCAGAGCTCCATGGGCACTCTCAAAGCAGCCCGAGTTGACACGGGTGGCAGATTGTCCGTTAGCGGCATCTTGATATTCGTGGAAACGCAGCAGTCAGCCAGCCCCGAACGGCCGAGGGCCTACCTGGTAATGCAAATGCTTCTGCCTGGGAAAATATAACCCACAACCCCACGTTCCGGGTCTCAGATTGCAGAGCTCCATGGGCACTCTCAAAGCATCCCGAGTTGGCACAGGTGGCAGCTTGTCTCTGGGCAGCATCTACTTATGCATGGAAATCCAGCAGGCAGCAGGCCCCGATGGACCAAGGGCCTACATGGTACTAAAAAAGGCTTCTGCCCGGGGAAACAAAAGCCACCACCCCACGTTCCTGGTCTCAGATTGCAGAGCTCCATGGGCACTCTCAAAGCAGCCCTAGTTGGCACAGGTGGCAGCTTGTGCCTTGGCAGCATCTTGTTATGCATGGAAATCCAGCAGGCAGCCGGCCCCGATGGACCAAGGGCCTACATGGTACTAACAAAGGCTTCTGCCCGGGGAAACAAAACCCACCACCCCACGTTCCTGGTCTCAGATTGCAGAGCTCCATGGGCACTCTCAAAGCAGCCCGAGTTGGCACAGGTGGCAGCTTGTCCCTGGGCAGCATCTTGTTATGCATGGAAATCCAGCAGGCAGCAGGCCCCGAAGGACCAAGGGCCTACATGGTACTAAAAAAGGCTTCTGCCCGGGGAAACAAAACCCACCACCCCACGTTCCTGGTCTCAGATTGCAGAGCTCCATGGGCACTCTCAAAGCAGCCCGAGTTGGCACAGGTGGCAGCTTGTCCCTGGGCAGCATCTTGTTATGCATGGAAATCCAGCAGGCAGCAGGCCCCGAAGGACCAAGGGCCTACATGGTACTAAAAAAGGCTTCTGCCCGGGGAAACAAAAGCCACCACCCCACGTTCCTGGTCTCAGATTGCAGAGCTCCATGGGCACTCTCAAAGCAGCCCGAGTTGACACGGGTGGCAGATTGTCCGTTAGCGGCATCTTGATATTCGTGGAAACGCAGCAGTCAGCAAGGCCCGAACGGCCGAGGGCCTACCTGGTAATGCAAATGCTTCTGCCCGGGAAAATATAACACACAACCCCACGTTCATGGTCTCAGTTTGCAGAGCTAAATGTACACTTTCAAAGCAGCCCGAGTTGGCACAGGTGGCAGCTTGTCCCTGGGCGGCATCTTCAGATTCGTGGAAATCCAGCAGGCAGCTGTCCCCGAAGGGCCCGGGGCCTACCTTGTACTGACAAATGCTTCTGCCCGGGAAAATAAAACCCACCAGCCCACGTTCCAGGTCTCAGATTGCAGAGCTCCATGGGCACTCTCAAAGCAGCCCGAGTTGGCACAGGTGGCAGCTTGTCCCTGGGCGGCATCTTCAGATTCGTAGAAATACAGCAGGCAGCCGTCCCCGAAGGGCCACGGGCCTACCTGGTACTGCAAATGCTTCTGCCCGGGAAAACAAAAATCACTATCCAACGTTCCTGGTCTCAGATTGCAGAGCTCCATGGGCACTCTCAAAGCAGCCCGAGTTCGCACAGGTGGCAGCTTGTCCCTGGGCGGCATCTTGATATTCGTGGAAATCCAGCGAGCAGCCGGCCAGAAAGGGCCAAGGGCCTACCTGGTACTGACAAATGCTTCTGCCTGGGGAAACAAAACGCACCAGCCCACGTTCCTGGTCTCAGTTTGCAGAGCTCCATGGGCACTCTCAAAGCAGCCCGAGTTGGCACAGGTGGCAGCTTGTCCCTGGGCAGCATCTTGTTATGCATGGAAATCCAGCAGGCAGCAGGCCCCGAAGGGCCCAGGGCCTACATGGTACTAAAAAAGGATTCTGCCCGGGGAAACAAAAGCCACCACCCCACGTTCCTGGTCTCAGATTGCAGAGATCCATGGGCACTCTCAAAGAAGCCCGAGTTGACACGGGTGGCAGATTGTCCGTTAGCGGCATCTTGATATTCGTGGAAACGCAGCAGTCAGCCAGCCCCGAAAGGCCGAGGGCCTACCTGGTAATGCAAATGCTTCTGCCCGGGAAAACAAAACCCACCAGACCACATTCCGGGTCTCAGATTGCAGAGCTCCATGGGCACTCTCAAAGCAGCCCGAGGTGGCACAGGTGGCAGCTTGTCCCTGGGCGGCATCTTCAGATTCGTAGAAATCCAGCAGGCGGCCGTCCCCGAAGGGCCCAGGGCCTACCTGGTACTGCAAATGCTTCTGCCCGGGAAAACAAAAACCACCATCCAACGTTCCTGGTCTCAGATTGCAGAGCTCCATGGGCACTCTCAAAGCAGCCCGAGTTGGCACAGGTGGCAGCTTGTCCCTGGGCGGCATCTTGAGATTCGTGGAAATCCAGCGAGCAGCCGTTCAGAAAGGGCCAAGGGCCTACCTGGTACTGACAAATGCTTCTGCCTGGGGAAACAAAACGCACCAGCCCACGTTCCTGGTCTCAGTTTGCAGAGCTCCATGGGCACTCTCAAAGCAGCCCTAGTTGGCACAGGTGGCAGCTTGTCCCTGGGCGGCATCTTGATATTTGTGGAAATCCAGCAGGCAGCCGGACCTGAGGTCCGAGTGCCTACCTGGTAATGACAAAGGCTTCTGCCTGGGAAAACAAAACCCACCACGCCACGTTCCTGGTCTCAGTTTGCAGAGCTCCATGGGCACTCTCAAAGCAGCCCGAGTTGGCACGGGAGGCAGCTTGTCCCTGGGCGGCATCTTGATATTTGTGGAAATCCAGCAGGCAGCAGACCCCGAAGGACCAAGGGCCTACATGGTACTGACAAAGGCTTCTGCCCGGGAAAACAAAACCCACCAGCCCACGTTCCTGCTCTCAGTTTGCAGAGCTCCATGGGCACTCTCAAAGCATCGCGAGTTGGCACAGGTGGCAGCTTGTCCCTGGGCAGCATCTTGTTATGCATGGAAATCCAGCAGGCAGCAGACCCCGAAGGACCAAGGGCCTACATGGTACTAAAAAAGGCTTCTGGCGGGGAAACAAAACCCACCACCCCACGTTCCTGGTCTCAGATTGCAGAGATCCATGGGCACTCTCAAAGCAGCCCGAGTTGACACGGGTGGCAGATTGTCTGTTAGCGGCATCTTGATATTCGTGGAAACGCAGCAGTCAGCCAGCCCCGAACGGCCGAGGGCCTACCTGGTAATGCAAATGCTTCTGCCCGGGAAAATATAACCCACAACCCCACGTTCCGGGTCTCAGATTGCAGAGCTCCATGGGCACTCTCAAAGCAGCCCGAGTTGGCACAGGTGGCAGCTTGTCCCTGGGCGGCATCTTCAGATTCGTAGAAATACAGCAGGCGGCCGTCCCCGAAGGGCCCAGGGCCTACCTGGTACTGCAAATGCTTCTGCCCGGGAAAACAAAAACCACCATCCAACGTTCCTGGTCTCAGATTGCAGAGCTCCATGGGCACTCTCAAAGCAGCCCGAGATGGCACAGGTGGCAGCTTGTCCCTGGGCGGCATCTTTATATTCGTGGAAATCCAGCGAGCAGCCGTACAGAAAGGGCCAAGGGCCTACCTGGTACTGACAAATGCTTCTGCCTGGGGAAACAAAACGCACCAGCCCACGTTCCTGGTCTCAGTTTGCAGAGCTCCATGGGCACTATCAAAGCAGCCCGAGATGGCCAGGGTGGCAGCTTGTCCCTGGGCGGCATCTTCAGATTCATAGAAATACAGCAGGCAGCCGGCCCTGAGGGCCGAGTGCCTACCTGGTCATGACAAAGGCTTCTGCCCGGGAAAACAAAAACCACCACCACAGGTTCATGGTTTCAGTTTGCAGAGCTCCATGGGCACTCTCAAAGCAGCCCGAGTTCGCACAGGTGGCAGCTTGTCCCTGGGCGGCATCTTGATATTCGTGGAAATCCAGCGAGCAGCCGGCCAGAAAGGGCCAAGGGCCTACCTGGTACTGACAAATGCTTCTGCCTGGGGAAACAAAACGCACCAGCCCACGTTCCTGGTCTCAGTTTGCAGAGCTCCATGGGCACTCTCAAAGCAGCCCGAGTTGGCACAGGTGGCAGCTTGTCCCTGGGCAGCATCTTGTTATGCATGGAAATCCAGCAGGCAGCAGGCCCCGAAGTGCCCAGGGCCTACATGGTACTAAAAAAGGATTCTGCCCGGGGAAACAAAAGCCACCACCCCACGTTCCTGGTCTCAGATTGCAGAGATCCATGGGCACTCTCAAAGAAGCCCGAGTTGACACGGGTGGCAGATTGTCCGTTAGCGGCATCTTGATATTCGTGGAAACGCAGCAGTCAGCCAGCCCCGAAAGGCCGAGGGCCTACCTGGTAATGCAAATGCTTCTGCCCGGGAAAACAAAACCCACCAGACCACATTCCGGGTCTCAGATTGCAGAGCTCCATGGGCACTCTCAAAGCAGCCCGAGGTGGCACAGGTGGCAGCTTGTCCCTGGGCGGCATCTTCAGATTCGTAGAAATCCAGCAGGCGGCCGTCCCCGAAGGGCCCAGGGCCTACCTGGTACTGCAAATGCTTCTGCCCGGGAAAACAAAAACCACCATCCAACGTTCCTGGTCTCAGATTGCAGAGCTCCATGGGCACTCTCAAAGCAGCCCGAGTTGGCACAGGTGGCAGCTTGTCCCTGGGCGGCATCTTGAGATTCGTGGAAATCCAGCGAGCAGCCGTTCAGAAAGGGCCAAGGGCCTACCTGGTACTGACAAATGCTTCTGCCTGGGGAAACAAAACGCACCAGCCCACGTTCCTGGTCTCAGTTTGCAGAGCTCCATGGGCACTCTCAAAGCAGCCCTAGTTGGCACAGGTGGCAGCTTGTCCCTGGGCGGCATCTTGATATTTGTGGAAATCCAGCAGGCAGCCGGACCTGAGGTCCGAGTGCCTACCTGGTAATGACAAAGGCTTCTGCCTGGGAAAACAAAACCCACCACGCCACGTTCCTGGTCTCAGTTTGCAGAGCTCCATGGGCACTCTCAAAGCAGCCCGAGTTGGCACGGGAGGCAGCTTGTCCCTGGGCGGCATCTTGATATTTGTGGAAATCCAGCAGGCAGCAGACCCCGAAGGACCAAGGGCCTACATGGTACTGACAAAGGCTTCTGCCCGGGAAAACAAAACCCACCAGCCCACGTTCCTGGTCTCAGTTTGCAGAGCTCCATGGGCACTCTCAAAGCATCGCGAGTTGGCACAGGTGGCAGCTTGTCCCTGGGCAGCATCTTGTTATGCATGGAAATCCAGCAGGCAGCAGACCCCGAAGGACCAAGGGCCTACATGGTACTAAAAAAGGCTTCTGGCGGGGAAACAAAACCCACCACCCCACGTTCCTGGTCTCAGATTGCAGAGATCCATGGGCACTCTCAAAGCAGCCCGAGTTGACACGGGTGGCAGATTGTCTGTTAGCGGCATCTTGATATTCGTGGAAACGCAGCAGTCAGCCAGCCCCGAACGGCCGAGGGCCTACCTGGTAATGCAAATGCTTCTGCCCGGGAAAATATAACCCACAACCCCACGTTCCGGGTCTCAGATTGCAGAGCTCCATGGGCACTCTCAAAGCAGCCCGAGTTGGCACAGGTGGCAGCTTGTCCCTGGGCGGCATCTTCAGATTCGTAGAAATACAGCAGGCGGCCGTCCCCGAAGGGCCCAGGGCCTACCTGGTACTGCAAATGCTTCTGCCCGGGAAAACAAAAACCACCATCCAACGTTCCTGGTCTCAGATTGCAGAGCTCCATGGGCACTCTCAAAGCAGCCCGAGATGGCACAGGTGGCAGCTTGTCCCTGGGCGGCATCTTTATATTCGTGGAAATCCAGCGAGCAGCCGTACAGAAAGGGCCAAGGGCCTACCTGGTACTGACAAATGCTTCTGCCTGGGGAAACAAAACGCACCAGCCCACGTTCCTGGTCTCAGTTTGCAGAGCTCCATGGGCACTATCAAAGCAGCCCGAGATGGCCAGGGTGGCAGCTTGTCCCTGGGCGGCATCTTCAGATTCATAGAAATACAGCAGGCAGCCGGCCCTGAGGGCCGAGTGCCTACCTGGTCATGACAAAGGCTTCTGCCCGGGAAAACAAAAACCACCACCACAGGTTCATGGTTTCAGTTTGCAGAGCTCCATGGGCACTCTCAAAGCAGCCCGAGTTCGCACAGGTGGCAGCTTGTCCCTGGGCGGCATCTTGAGATTCGTGGAAATCCAGCGAGCAGCCGGCCAGAAAGGGCCAAGGGCCTACCTGGTACTGACAAATGCTTCTGCCTGGGGAAACAAAACGCACCAGCCCACGTTCCTGGTCTCAGTTTGCAGAGCTCCATGGGCACTCTCAAAGCAGCCCGAGTTGGCACAGGTGGCAGCTTGTCCCTGGGCAGCATCTTGTTATGCATGGAAATCCAGCAGGCAGCAGGCCCCGAAGGGCCCAGGGCCTACATGGTACTAAAAAAGGATTCTGCCCGGGGAAACAAAAGCCACCACCCCACGTTCCTGGTCTCAGATTGCAGAGATCCATGGGCACTCTCAAAGAAGCCCGAGTTGACACGGGTGGCAGATTGTCCGTTAGCGGCATCTTGATATTCGTGGAAACGCAGCAGTCAGCCAGCCCCGAAAGGCCGAGGGCCTACCTGGTAATGCAAATGCTTCTGCCCGGGAAAACAAAACCCACCAGACCACATTCCGGGTCTCAGATTGCAGAGCTCCATGGGCACTCTCAAAGCAGCCCGAGGTGGCACAGGTGGCAGCTTGTCCCTGGGCGGCATCTTCAGATTCGTAGAAATCCAGCAGGCGGCCGTCCCCGAAGGGCCCAGGGCCTACCTGGTACTGCAAATGCTTCTGCCCGGGAAAACAAAAACCACCATCCAACGTTCCTGGTCTCAGATTGCAGAGCTCCATGGGCACTCTCAAAGCAGCCCGAGTTGGCACAGGTGGCAGCTTGTCCCTGGGCGGCATCTTGAGATTCGTGGAAATCCAGCGAGCAGCCGTTCAGAAAGGGCCAAGGGCCTACCTGGTACTGACAAATGCTTCTGCCTGGGGAAACAAAATGCACCAGCCCACGTTCCTGGTCTCAGTTTGCAGAGCTCCATGGGCACTCTCAAAGCAGCCCGAGTTGGCACGGGTGGCAGCTTGTCCCTGGGCGGCATCTTGATATTTGTGGAAATCCAGCAGGCAGCCGGCCCTGAGGTCCGAGTGCCTACCTGGTAATGACAAAGGCTTCTGCCTGGGAAAACAAAACCCACCACGCCACGTTCCTGGTCTCAGTTTGCAGAGCTCCATGGGCACTCTCAAAGCAGCCCGAGTTGGCACGGGAGGCAGCTTGTCCCTGGGCGGCATCTTGATATTTGTGGAAATCCAGCAGGCAGCAGACCCCGAAGGACCAAGGGCCTACATGGTACTGACAAAGGCTTCTGCCCGGGAAAACAAAACCCACCAGCCCACGTTCCTGCTCTCAGTTTGCAGAGCTCCATGGGCACTCTCAAAGCATCGCGAGTTGGCACAGGTGGCAGCTTGTCCCTGGGCAGCATCTTGTTATGCATGGAAATCCAGCAGGCAGCAGACCCCGAAGGACCAAGGGCCTACATGGTACTAAAAAAGGCTTCTGGCGGGGAAACAAAAGCCACCACCCCACGTTCCTGGTCTCAGATTGCAGAGATCCATGGGCACTCTCAAAGCAGCCCGAGTTGACACGGGTGGCAGATTGTCTGTTAGCGGCATCTTGATATTCGTGGAAACGCAGCAGTCAGCCAGCCCCGAACGGCCGAGGGCCTACCTGGTAATGCAAATGCTTCTGCCCGGGAAAATATAACCCACAACCCCACGTTCCGGGTCTCAGATTGCAGAGCTCCATGGGCACTCTCAAAGCAGCCCGAGTTGGCACAGGTGGCAGCTTGTCCCTGGGCGGCATCTTCAGATTCGTAGAAATACAGCAGGCGGCCGTCCCCGAAGGGCCCAGGGCCTACCTGGTACTGCAAATGCTTCTGCCCGGGAAAACAAAAACCACCATCCAACGTTCCTGGTCTCAGATTGCAGAGCTCCATGGGCACTCTCAAAGCAGCCCGAGATGGCACAGGTGGCAGCTTGTCCCTGGGCGGCATCTTTATATTCGTGGAAATCCAGCGAGCAGCCGTACAGAAAGGGCCAAGGGCCTACCTGGTACTGACAAATGCTTCTGCCTGGGGAAACAAAACGCACCAGCCCACGTTCCTGGTCTCAGTTTGCAGAGCTCCATGGGATCTATCAAAGCAGCCCGAGATGGCCAGGGTGGCAGCTTGTCCCTGGGCGGCATCTTCAGATTCGTGGAAATCCAGCAGGCAGCCGGCCCTGAGGGCCGAGTGCCTACCTGGTAATGACAAAGGCTTCTGCCCGGGAAAAGAAAAACCACCACGACAGGTTCATGGTTTCAGTTTGCAGAGCTCCATGGGCACTCTCAAAGCAGCCCGAGTTGGCACAGGTGGCAGCTTGTCCCTGGGCGGCATCTTCAGATTCGTAGAAATACAGCAGGCAGCCGGCCCCGAAGGGCCAAGGGCCTACCTGGTACTGCAAATGCTTCTGCCCGGGAAAACAAAAACCACCATCCAACGTTCCTGGTCTCAGATTGCAGAGCTCCATGGGCACTCTCAAAGCAGCCCGAGTTGGCACAGCTGGCAGCTTGTCCCTGGGCGGCATCTTGATATTCGTGGAAATCCATCGAGCAGCCGGCGAGAAAGGGCCAAGGGCCTACCTGGTACTGACAAATGCTTCTGCCTGGGGAAACAAAACGCACCAGCCCACGTTCCTGGTCTCAGTTTGCAGAGCTCCATGGGAACTCTCAAAGCAGCCCGAGTTGGCGCAGGTGGCAGCTTGTCCCTGGGCGGCATCTTGATATTCGTGGAAATCCAGCAGGCAGCCGGCCCTGAGGGCCGAGTGCCTACCTGGTAATGACAAAGGCTTCGGCACGGGAAAACAAAACGCACCATCCCTTGTTCCTGGTCTCAGATTGCAGAGCTCCATGGGCACTCTCAAAGCAGCCCGAGTTGACACGGGTTGCAGATTGTCCGTTAGCGGCATCTTGATATTCGTGGAAACGCAGCAGTCAGCAAGGCCCGAACGGCCGAGGGCCTACCTGGTAATGCAAATGCTTCTGCCCGGGAAAATATAACACACAACCCCACGTTCCTGGTCTCAGTTTGCAGAGCTAAATGTACACTTTCAAAGCAGCCCGAGTTGGCACAGGTGGCAGCTTGTCCCTGGGCGGCATCTTCAGATTCGTAGAAATACAGCAGGCAGCCGGCCCCGAAGGGCCAAGGGCCTACCTGGTACTGCAAATGCTTCAGCCCGGGAAAACAAAAACCACCATCCAACGTTCCTGGTCTCAGATTGCAGAGCTCCATGGGCACTCTCAAAGCAGCCCGAGTTGGCACAGGTGGCAGCTTGTCCCTGGGCGGCATCTTGATATTTGTGGAAATCCAGCAGGCAGCCGGCCCTGAGGTCCGAGTGCCTACCTGGTAATGACAAAGGCTTCTGCCTGGGAAAACAAAACCCACCACGCCACGTTCCTGGTCTCAGTTTGCAGAGCTCCATGGGCACTCTCAAAGCAGCCCGAGTTGGCACGGGAGGCAGCTTGTCCCTGGGCGGCATCTTGATTTTTGTGGAAATCCAGCAGGCAGCAGACCCCGAAGGTCCAAGGGCCTACATGGTACTGACAAAGGCTTCTGCCCGGGAAAACAAAACCCACCAGGCCACGTTCCTGGTCTCAGTTTGCAGAGCTCCATGGGCACTCTCAAAGCATCGCGAGTTGGCACAGGTGGCAGCTTGTCCCTGGGCAGCATCTTGTTATGCATGGAAATCCAGCAGGCAGCAGACCCCGAAGGACCAAGGGCCTACATGGTACTAAAAAAGGCTTCTGGCGGGGAAACAAAACCCACCACCCCACGTTCCTGGTCTCAGATTGCAGAGATCCATGGGCACTCTCAAAGCAGCCCGAGTTGACACGGGTGGCAGATTGTCTGTTAGCGGCATCTTGATATTCGTGGAAACGCAGCAGTCAGCCAGCCCCGAACGGCCGAGGGCCTACCTGGTAATGCAAATGCTTCTGCCCGGGAAAATATAACCCACAACCCCACGTTCCGGGTCTCAGATTGCAGAGCTCCATGGGCACTCTCAAAGCAGCCCGAGTTGGCACAGGTGGCAGCTTGTCCCTGGGCGGCATCTTCAGATTCGTAGAAATACAGCAGGCGGCCGTCCCCGAAGGGCCCAGGGCCTACCTGGTACTGCAAATGCTTCTGCCCGGGAAAACAAAAACCACCATCCAACGTTCCTGGTCTCAGATTGCAGAGCTCCATGGGCACTCTCAAAGCAGCCCGAGATGGCACAGGTGGCAGCTTGTCCCTGGGCGGCATCTTTATATTCGTGGAAATCCATCGAGCAGCCGTACAGAAAGGGCCAAGGGCCTACCTGGTACTGACAAATGCTTCTGCCTGGGGAAACAAAACGCACCAGCCCACGTTCCTGGTCTCAGTTTGCAGAGCTCCATGGGCACTATCAAAGCAGCCCGAGATGGCCAGGGTGGCAGCTTGTCCCTGGGCGGCATCTTGATATTCGTGGAAATCCAGCAGGCAGCCGGCCCTGAGGGCCGAGTGCCTACCTGGTAATGACAAAGGCTTCTGCCCGGGAAAACAAAAACCACCACCACAGGTTCATGGTTTCAGTTTGCAGAGCTCCATGGGCACTCTCAAAGCATCGCGAGTTGGCACAGGTGGCAGCTTGTCCCTGGGCGGCATCGTCAGATTCGTAGAAATCCAGGAGGCAGCCGGCCCCGAAGGGCCAAGGGCCTACCTGGTACTGCAAATGCTTCTGCCCGGGAAAACAAAAACCACCATCCAACGTTCCTGGTCTCAGATTGCAGAGCTCCATGGGCACTCTCAAAGCAGCCCAAGTTGGCACAGCTGGCAGCTTGTCCCTGGGTGGCATCTTGATATTCGTGGAAATCCATCGAGCAGCCGGCCAGAAAGGGCCAAGGGCCTACCTGGTACTGACAAATGCTTCTGCCCGGGGAAACAAAACGCACCACCCCACGTTCCTGGTCTCAGTTTGCAGAGCTCCATGGGCACTCTCAAAGCAGCCCGAGTTGGCGCAGGTGGCAGCTTGTCCCTGGGCGGCATCTTCAGATTCGTGGAAATCCAGCAGGCAGCCGGCCCTGAGGGCCGAGTGCCTACCTGGTAAAGACAAAGGCTTCTGCCCGGGAAAACAAAACGCACCATCCCTCGTTCCTGGTCTCAGATTGCAGAGCTCCATGGGCACTCTCAAAGCGGCCCGAGTTGGCACAGGTGGCAGCTTGTGCCTGGGTGGCATCTTGATATTCGTGGAAATCAAGCGGGCAGCCAGCGAGAAAGGGCCAAGGGCCTACATGGTACTAACAAAGGCTTCTGCCCGGGGAAACAAAATCCACCACCCCATGGTCCTGGTCTCAGTTTGCAGAGATCCATAGACAATCTCAAAGCAGCCCGCGTTGGCACAGGTGGCAGCTTGTCCCTGGGCAGCATCTTGATATTTGTGGAAATCCAGCAGGCATCTGGCCCTGAGGGCCGAGGCCCTACCTGGTACTGACAAAGGCTTCTGCCCGGGAAAACAAAACCCACCACCCTATTTTCCTGGTCTCAGTTTGCAGACCTCCAAGGGCACTATCAAAGCAGCCCGAGTTGGCACCGGTGGCAACTCGTGCCTGGGCAGCAACTTGTTATTCGTGGAAATGCAGCAGGCAGCCGTCCAACAAGGGCCGAGGGCCTACCTGGTAATGACAAATGCTTCTGCCCGGGGAAACCTATTCCGCAAACTCACGTTCCTGATCTCAGTTTGCAGAGATCCATGGCCACTCTCAAAGCAGCCCGAGTTGGTACAGGTGGCAGCTTGTCCCTGGGCGGCACCTTGATATTTGTGGAAATGCAGCAGGCGGCCGTTCAGAAAGGGCCGAGGGCCTACCTGGTTCTGACAAAGGCTTCTGCCCTGGAAAACAAAACCTACCACCAACGTTCCTGGTCTCAGTTTGCAAAGCTCCATGGGCACGCTCAAAGCAGCCCGAGTTGGCACAGGTGGCAGATTGTCCCTGGGCGGCATCTTGATATTCGTGGAAATCCAGCAGCAGGCAGGCAGCCCCGAATGGCCAAGGGCCTACCTGGTACTGCAAATGCTTCTGCCCGGTAAAATATAACCCACGTGCCCACGTTCCTGGTCTCAGATTGCAGAGCTCCATGGGCACTCTCAAAGCAGCCCGAGTTGGCACAGGTGGCAGCCTTTCCCTGGGCAGCATCTTGATAATCGTGGAAATCCAGCAGGCAGCCGGTCCCGAAGGGCCATGGGCCTACCCGGTACTAACAAATGCTTCTGCCCGGGAAAACAAAACGCACCACCCAACGTTCCTGGTCTCAGATTGCAGAGCTCCATGGGCACTCTCAAAGCAGCCCGAGGTGGCAAGGGTGGCAGATTGTTCCTGGGCGGCATCTTGCTATTCGTGGAAATGCAGCAGGCAGCCGGCCCCGAAGGGCCGAGGGCCTACCTGGTACTGCAAATGCTTCTGCCCGGGAAAACAAAAACCACCACCGCTGGTTCCTGGTCTCAGATTGCAGAGCTCCATGGGCACTCTCAAAGCAGCCCGAGTTGGCACAGATAGCAGCTTGTCCCTGGGAGGCATCTTGATATTCGTGGAAATCCAGCGAGCAGC
The DNA here is from genome assembly GCF_015832195.1 of Motacilla alba alba. Taxonomy (NCBI): domain Eukaryota; kingdom Metazoa; phylum Chordata; class Aves; order Passeriformes; family Motacillidae; genus Motacilla; species Motacilla alba. The sequence continues at coordinate 132,629 of NW_024037623.1, forward strand.
CCGCCCCGAAGGGCCCAGGGCCTACCTGGTACTGCAAATGCTTCTGCCCGGGAAAACAAAACCCACCAGCCCACGTTCCTGGTCTCAGATTGCAGAGCTCCATGGGCAGTCTAAAAGCAGCCCGAGTTGGCACGGGTGGCAGATTTTCCCTGGGCGGCATCTTCAGATTCATAGAAATACAGCAGGCAGCCGGCCCCGAACGGCCAAGGGCCTACCTGGTACAGATAAAGGCTTCTGCCCGGGAAAACAAAAACCACCATCCAACGTTCCTGGTCTCAGTTTGCAGAGCTCCATGGGCACTCTCAAAGCAGCCCGAGTTGTCACAGGTGGCAGCTTGTGCCTGGGCGGCATCTTGATATTCGTGGAAATCCAGCGAGCAGCCGGCCAGAAAGGCCCAAGGGCCTACCTGGTACTGACAAATGCTTCTGCCCGGGAAAAGAAAAGCCACCACCCCACGTTCCTGGTCTCAGTTTGCAGAGCTCCATGTACAATATCAAAGCAGCCCGAGTTGGCACAGGTGGCAGCTTGTCCCTGGGCGGCATCTTGATATTTGTGGAAATCCAGGAGGAAGCAGGCCCTGAGGGCCGAGGGCCTACCTGGTACTGACAAAGGCTTCTGCCCGGGAAAACAAAACGCACCACCCAACGTTCCTGGTCTCAGATTGCAGAGCTCCGTGGGCACTCTCAAAGCAGCCCGAGTTGGCACAGGTGGCAGCTTGTCCCTGGGCAGCATCTTGTTATTCATGGAAATCCAGCAGTCAGCCGGCCCAGAAGGAACAAGGGCCTACATGGTACTAAAAAAGTCTTCTGCCCGGGAAAACAAAACGCACCAGCCCACGTTCCTGGTCTCAGATTGCAGAGCTCCATGGGCACTCTCAAAGCAGCCCAAGTTGGCACAGGTGGCGGCTTGTCCCTGGGCGGCATCTTGATATTTGTGGAAATCCAGCAGGCAGCAGTTCAGAAAGGGCCGAGGGCCTACCTGGTACTGCAAATGCTTCTGCCTGGGAAAATAAAACCCACGAGCCCACGTTCCTGGTCTCAGTTTGCAGAGCTCCATGGGCACTCTCAAAGCAGCCCGAGTTGGTACAGGTGGCAGCTTGTCCCTGGGAAGCATCTCGATATTCTTGGAAATTCAGCAGGCTGCCTGCCCCGGGCGAACAAGGCCCTACCTGGACCAGACAAAGGCTTCTGCCCGGGAAGACAAAAGCCACAACCCCACGTTCCTGGTCTCAGTTTGCAGAGCTCCATGGGCACTCTCAAAGCAGCCCGAGTTGGCACAGGTGGCAGCTTGTCCCTGGGCGGCACCTTGATATTTGTGGAAATCCAGCAGGCAGCCAACCGCTAACGGCCGAGAGCCTACCTGGTACTGCAAATGCTTCTGCCCGGGAAAATTTAACCCACAAACCCACGTTCCTGGTCTCAGTTTCCAGAGCTCCATGGGCACTCTCAAAGCAGCCTGAGTTGGCACAGGTGGTAGCTTGTCCCGGGGCAGCATCTTGATATTTGTGGAAATCCAGCAGGCATCTGGCCCCGAAGGGCCCTGGGCCTACCTGGTACTGACAAATGCTTCTGCCCGGGAAAACAAAACGCACCACCCCACGTTCCTGGTCTCAGATTGCAGAGCTCCATGGGCACTCTCAAAGCAGCCCTAGTTGGCACGGGTGGAAGATTGTCCCTGGGCGGCATCTTGATATTCGTGGAAATCCAGCAGGCAGCCGGCCCCGAAGGGCCCAGGGCCTACATGGTACTAACAAAGGCTTCTGCCCAGGGAAAGAAACTGAGCACCCCACGTTCCTGGTCCAAAATTTGCAGAGCTCCATGGGCACTCTCAAAGCAGCCCGAGTTGGCACAGGTGGCAGCTTGTGCCTGGGCGGCATCTTGATATTCGTGGAAATGCAGCAGGCAGCCACCCCGAAGGGCCAAGGGCCTACCTGGTACTGACAAATTCTTCTGCCCGGGAAAACATAACGCACCACCCAACGTTCCTGGCCTCAGATTGCAGAGCTCCATGGGCACTCTCAAAGCACTCCAAGTAGGCACAGGTGGCAGATTGTCCCTGGGCGGCATCTTGATATTCATGGAAATGCAGCAGGCAGCCGGCACCGAAGGGCCAAGGGCCTACCTTGTTTTGCAAATGCTTCTGCCCGGGAAAATAAAACCCACCTGCCCACGTTCCTGGTCTCAGTTTGCAGAGCTCCATGGGCACTCTCAAAGCAGCCCCAGTTGGCACGGGTGGCAGCTTGTCCCTGCGCGGCATCTTGATATTTGTGGAAATCTAGCAGTCAGCCAGCCCCGAACGGCCGAGGGCCTACCAGGTACTGCAAATGCTTCTGCCCGGGAAAATAAAACCCACCACCCCACGTTCCTGGTCTCAGATTGCAGAGCTCCATGGGCACTCTCAAAGCAGCCCGCGTTGGCAAGGGTGGCAGCTTGTCCCTGGGCGGCATCTTGATATTCGTGAAAATCCAGCAGGCAGCCGGCCCCGAAGGGCCCAGGGCCTACATGGTACTAACGAAGGCTTCTGCCCGGGAAAACAAAAGCCACTACCCCACGGTCCTGGTCTCAAATTGCAGAGCTCCATGGGCAGTCTCAAAGCAGCCCGAGTTGGCACAGGTGGTAGCTTGTGCCTGGGCAGCATCTTGTTATTCGTGGAAATCCAGCAGGCAGCCGGCCCTGAGGGCCGAGGGCCTACCTGGTACTGACAAAGGCTTCTGCCCGGGAAAACAAAACCCACCACCCTACCTTCCTGGTCTCAGATTGCAGAGCTCCATGGGCACTCTCAAAGAAGCCCAAGTTGGCACGGGTGACAGATTATCCCTTGGCGGCATCTTCATATTCGTGTAAATGTAGCAGGCAGCCAGCCCCGAACAGCCGAGGGCCTACCTGGTACTGCAAATGCTTCTGCCCGGGAAAATAAAACCCACAACCCCACGTTCCTGGTCTCAGTTTGCAGAGCTCCATGTACACACTCAAAGCAGCCCGAGTAGGCACAGGTGGCAGCTTGTCCCTGGGCGTCCTCTTGATATTTGTGGAAATCCAGCAGGTACCCGGCCCCGAAGGTCCAAGGGTCTACGCGGTACAAACAAATGCTTCTGCCCGGGAAAACAAAACGCACCACCCAAACTTCCTGGTCTCAGATTGGAGAGCTCCATGGGCACTCTCAAAGTAGCTTGAGTTGGCACGGGAGGCAGCATGTCCCTGGGCGGCATCTTGATATTCGTGGAAATCCAGCAGGCAGCCGGCCCCGAAGGGCCCAGGGCCTACCTGGTCTTGCAAATGCTTCAGCTCGGGAAAACAAAGACCACCACCCCATATCCCTGGTCTCAGATTGCAGAGCTCCATGGGCACTCTCAAAGCAGCCCGAGTCGGCACAGATGGCAGTTTGTCCCTCGGCGGTATCTTGATGTTCGTGGAAATCCAGGGAGCAGCCGGCCCCATAGGGCCGAGGGCCTACCTGGGACTGACAAATGCTTCTGCCCGGGAAAATAAAACCCACCAGCCCACGTTCCTGATCTCAGATTGCAGAGCTCCATGGGCACTCTCAAAGCAGCCCGAGTTGGCACAGGTGGCAGCTTGTGCCTGGGCGGCATCTTGATATTCGTGGAAATCCAGCGGGCAGCCGGCCCCAACGGGCCGAGGGCCTACCTGGTACTGACAAATGCTTCTGCCCGGGAAAACAAAACGCACCACCCCTCATTCCTGGTCTCAGATTGCAGAGCTCCATGTACAATCTCAAAGCAGCCCAAGTAGGCACAGGTGGCAGATTGTCCCTTGGCAGCACCTTTATATTCGTGGAAATCCAGCAGTCAGCCGGCCCCGAAGGGCCGTGGGCCTACCTGGTACTGCAAATGCTTCTGCCCGGGAAAATAAAACCCACCAGCCTACGTTCCTGTTCTCAGATTGTAGAGCTCCATGGGCACTCTCAAAGCAGCCCGAGTTGGCACAGGTGGCAGCTTGTCCCTGGGCGGCATCTTGATATTTGTGGAAATCCAGAAGGCATCTGACCCTGAGGGCCGAGGCTCTACCTGGTACTGACAAAGGCTTCTGCCCGGGAAAACAAAACCCACCACCCTACCTTTCTGGTCTCAGTTTGCAGAGCTCCATGGGCACTCTCAAAGCAGCCCAAGTTGGCACAGGTGGCAGCTTGTCCCTGGGCGGCATCTTGATATTCGTGGAAATCCAGCAGGCAGCCGGCACCAAAGGGCCCAGGGCCTACCTGGTACTGCAAATGCTTCAGCCCGGGAAAACAAAACGCACCAGCCCACGTTCCTGGTCTCAGTTTGCAGAGCTCCATGGGCACTCTCAAAGCAGCCCGAGTTGACACGGGTGGCAGATTGTCTGTTAGCGGCATCTTGATATTCGTGGAAACGCAGAAGTCAGCCAGCCCCGAAGGGCCGATTGCCTACCTGGTACTGCAAGTGCTTCTGCCCGGGAAAATATAACCCACAACCCCACGTTCCTGGTCTCAGTTTGCAGAGCTCCAGGTTCACCCTCAAAGCAGCCCGAGTTGGCACAGGTGGCAGCTTGTCCCTGGGCGGCATCTTGATATTCGTGGAAATCCAGCAGGCAGCCGGCCCCGAAGGGCCCAGGGCCTACCTGGTACATACAAAGGCTTCTGACCGGGAAAACAAAACCCACGACCCCACGTTCCTGGTCTCAGTTTGCAGAGCTCCATGTACACTCTCAAAGCAGCCTGAGTTGGCACAGGTGGCAGCTTGTCCCTAGGCAGCATCTTGATATTTGTGGAAATCCAGCAGGCAGCCGGCCCCGAAGGGCCGAGGGCCTACATGGTACTAACAAAGGCTTCTGCCCGGGAAAACAAAAGCCACTACCCCACGGTCCTGGTCTCAAATTGCAGAGCTCCATGGGCACTCTAAATGCAGCCCGAGTTGGCACAGGTGGCAGCTTGTCTCTGGGCGGCACCTTGATATTTGTGGAAATCCAGCAGTCTGCCGGCCCCGAAGTGCCGAGGGCCTACCTGGTACTGACAAAGGCTTCTGCCCGGGAAAACAAAACCCACCACCCAATGTTCCTGGTCTCAGATTGCAGAGCTCCATGGGCACTCTCAAAGAAGCCCAAGTTGGCACGGGTCACAGATTATCCCTTGGCGGCATCTTCATATTCGTGTAAATGTAGCAGGCAGCCAGCCCCGAACGGCCGAGGGCCTACCTGGTACTGCAAATGCTTCTGCCCGGGAAAATATAACCCACAACCCCACGTTCCTGGTCTCAGTTTGCAGAGCTCCATGTACACACTCAAAGCAGCCCGAGTAGGCACAGGTGGCAGCTTGTCCCTGGGCGTCCTCTTGATATTTGTGGAAATCCAGCAGGTACCCGGCCCCGAAGGTCCAAGGGTCTACGCGGTACAAACAAATGCTTCTGCCCGGGAAAACAAAACGCACCACAAAAACTTCCTGGTCTCAGATTGGAGAGCTCCATGGGCACTCTCAAAGTTGCTTGAGTTGGCACGGGTGGCAGCATGTCCCTGGGCGGCATCTTGATATTCGTGGAAATCCAGCAGGCAGCCGGCCCCGAAGGGCCCAGGGCCTACCTGGTCTTGCAAATGCTTCAGCTCGGGAAAACAAAGACCACCACCCCTGGTCCCTGGTCTCAGATTGCAGAGCTCCATGGGCACTCTCAAAGCAGCCCGAGTCGGCACAGATGGCAGCTTGTCCCTCGGCGGTATCTTGATATTCGTGGAAATCCAGGGAGCAGCCGGCCCCATAGGGCCGAGGGCCTACCTGGTACTGACAAATGCTTCTGCCCGGGAAAACAAAGACCACCACCCCTGGTTCCTGGTCTCAGATTGCAGAGCTCCATGGGCACTCTCAAAGCAGCCTGAGTCGGCGCAGGTGGCAGCTTGTCCCTGGGCGGCATCTTGATAATCGTGGAAATTCAGCCGGCAGCCAGCCCCGAAGGGCCCAGTGCCTACCTGGTACTAACAAAGGCTTCTGCCCGGGAAAACAAAACCCACCACCCCACGTTCCTGGTCTCAGATTGCAGAGCTCCATGGGCACTCTCAAAGCAGCCCGAGTTGGCACAGGTGGCAGCCTTTCCCTGGGCAGCAGCTTGATATTCGTGGAAATCCAGCAGCCTCCCGGCCCCGAAGGGCCATGGGCCTACCCGGTACTAACAAATGCTTCTGCCCGGGAAAACAAAACTCACCACCCAACCTTCCTGGTCTCAGATTGCAGAGCTCCATGGGCACTCTCAATGCCCGAGGTGTCAAGGGTGGCAGATTGTGCCTTGGCAGCATCTTGTTATTCGAGGAAATCCAGCAGGCAGCCGGCCCCGAAGGGCCGAGGGCCTCCCTGGTACTGCAAATGCTTCTGCCCGTGAAAACAAAAACCACCACCCCTGGTTCCTGGTCTCAGATTGCAGAGCTCCATGGGCACTCTCAAAGCAGCCCGAGTTGGCACAGATGGCAGCTTGTCCCTGGGCGGCATCTTGATATTTGTGGAAATCCAGCGAGCAGCCCGCCCCGACGGGCCCAGGGCCTACCTGGTACTGACAAATGCTTCTGCCCGGGAAAACAAAACGCACCAGCCCACGTTCCTGGTCTCAGTTTGCAGAGTTTCATGGGCACTCTCAAAGCAGCCCAAGTAAGAACAGGTGGAAGATTGTCCCTGGGCGGCATCTTGATATTCGTGGAAATCCAGCAGGCAGCCGGCCCCGAAGGGCCGTGGGCCTACCTGGTACTGCAAATGCTTCTGCCCGGGAAAATAAAACCCACCAGCCTACGTTCCTGGTCTCAGATTGCAGAGCTCCATGGGCACACTCAAAGCAGCCCGAGTTGGCACACGTGGCAGCTTGTGCCTGGGTGGCATCTTGATATTTGTGGAAATCAAGCGGGCAGCCGGCGAGAAAGGGCCATGGGCCTACCCGGTACTGACAAATGCTTCTGCCCGGGAAAACAAAACGCACCACCCCACGTTCCTGGTCTCAGATTGCAGAGCTCCATGGGCACTCTCAAAGCAGCCCAAGTTGGCACAGGTGGCGGCTTGTCCCTGGGCGGCATCTTAGTATTTGTGGAAATGCAGCAGGCAGCCGTTCAGAAAGGGCCGAGGGCCTACCTGCTACTGCATATGCTTCTGCCCGGGAATATAAAACCCACGAGCCCACGTTCCTGGTCTCAGTTTGCAGAGCTCCATGGGCACTCTCAAAGCAGCCCGAGTTGGCACAGGTGGCCGTTTATGCCTGGGCAGCATCTTGATATTCGTGGAAATCCAGCGGGCAGCCGGCCCCGAAGGGACCTGGGCCTACCTGGTACTGACAAATGCTTCTGCCGGGGGAAACAAAAGCCACTACCCCACGTTCCTGGTCTCAGTTTGCAGAGCTCCGTGGGCATTCTCAAAGCAGCCCGAGTTGGCACAGGTGGCAGCATGTCCCTGGGCGGCATCTTAATATTTGTGCAAATCCAACAGGCAGCGGGCCCTCAAGGGCCGAGGGCCTACCTTGTAATGACAAAGGCTTCTGCCCGGGGAAACAAATTTCGCAAACCCACGTTACTGCTCGCAGTTTGCAGAGCTCCATGGGCACACTCAAAGCAGCCCGTGTTGTTACAGGTGGCAGCTTGTCCCTAGGAAGCATCTTGATATTCGTGGAAATCCAGCCGGCAGCCTGCCCCGGAGGAACAAGGCCCTACCATGACCAGAAAAATGCTTCTGCCCGGGAAAATATAACCCACAACCCCACGTTCCCGGTCTCAGTTTGCAGAGCTCCATGGGCACTCTCAAAGCAGCCCGAGTTGGCACAGGTGGCAGCATGTCCCTGGGCGGCATCTTGATATTTGCGGAAATCTAACAGGCAGCCGGCCCACAAGGGCCGTGGGCTTACCTTGGAATGACAAAGGCTTCTGCCCGGGGAACCAAATTTCGCAAACCCACGTTCCTGGTCTCAGTTTGCAGAGCTCCGTGGGCACTCTCAAAGCGGCCCGAGTTGGCACAGGTGGCAGCTTGTCCCTGGGCGGCACCATGATATTCGTGGAAATCCAGCAGGCAGCCTGCCCCGAAGGGCCGAGGGCCTACCTGGTACTGAAAAATGCTTCTGCCCGGGAAAATAAAAGCCACCACCCAACATTCCTGGTCTCAGTTTGCAGAGCTCCATGGGCAGTCTCAAAGCAGCCCGAGTTGGCACAGGTGGTAGCTTGTGCCTGGGCAGCATCTTGTTATTCGTGGAAATCCAGCAGGCAGCCGGCCCTGAGGGCCGAGTGCCAACATGGTACTGACAAAGGCTACTGCATGGTGAAACAAAAGCCACCACCCCACGGCCCTGGTCTCTGATTGCAGAGCTCCATGGGCACTCTCAAAGAAGCCCAAGTTGGTACGGGTGGAAGATTGTCCCTTGGAGGCATCTTGATAGCTGTGGAAATGCAGCAGGCAGCCAGCCCTGAACGGCCGAGGGCCTACCTGGTACTGCAAATGCTTCTGCCCGGGAAAATATAACCCACCAGCCCACGTTCCTTGTGTCAGTTTGCAGAGCTCCATGTACACTCTCAAAGCAGCCCGAGTTGGCACACGTGGCAGCTTGTCCCTGGGCGGCATCTTGATATTTGTGGAAATCCAGCAGGAATCCGTTCAGAAACGGCGAGGGCCTACATGGTACTGACAACTGCTTCTGCCTGGGGAAGCAAAACGCACCAGCCCACGTTCCTGGTCTCAGTTTGCAGAGCTCCATGGGCACTCTCAAAGAAGCCCGAGTTGACACGGGTGGCAGATTGTCTGTTAGCGGCATCTTGATATTCGTGGAAAGTCAGCAGTCAGCCAGCCCCGAAGGGCCGATTGCCTACCTGGTACTGCAAGTGCTTCTGCCCGGGAAAATATAACCCACAACCCCACGTTCCTGGTCTCAGTTTGCAGAGCTCCATGTACACCCTCAAAGCAGCCCGAGTTGGCACAGGTGGCAGCTTGTCCCTGGGCGGCATCTTGATATTCGTGGAAATCCAGCAGGCAGCCGGCCCCGAAGGGCCCAGGGCCTACCTGGTACATACAAAGGCTTCTGACCGGGAAAACAAAACCCACGACCCCACGTTCCTGGTCTCAGATTGCAGAGCTCCATGGGCACTCTCAAAGCAGCCCGAGTTGGCACACGTGGCAGCTTGTCCCTGGGAAGCATCTTGATATTCGTGGAAATCCAGCAGGCAGCCGTTCAGAAAGGGCCGAGGGCCTACCTGGTAATGACAAAGGCTTCTGCCCGGGAAAACAAAACGCACCACCCCACCTTCCTGGTCTCAGTTTGCAGAGCTCCGTGGGCACTCTCAAAGCGGCCCGAGTTGGCACAGGTGGCAGCTTGTCCCTGGGTGGCACCTTGATATTCGTGGAAATCCAGCAGGCAGTCAACCCCGAACGGCCGACGGCCTACCTAGTACTGACAAAAGCTTCTGCCCGGGAAAATATAACCCACAACCCCACGTTCCTGGTCTCAGTTTGCAGAGCTCCATGTACACTCTCAAAGCAGCCTGAGTTGGCACAGGTGGCAGCTTGTCCCTGGGCGGCATCTTGATATTTGTGGAAATCCAGCAGGCAGCCGGCCCCGAAGGGCCGAGGGCCTACATGGTACTAACAAAGGCTTCTGACCGGGAAAACAAAAGCCACTACCCCACGGTCCTGGTCTCAAATTGCAGAGCTCCATGGGCACTCTAAAAGCAGCCCGAGTTGGCACAGGTGGCAGCTTGTCTCTGGGCGGCACCTTGATATTCGTCGAAATCCAGCAGTCTGCCGGCCCCGAAGTGCCGAGGGCCTACCTGGTACTGCAAATGCTTCTGCCCGGGAAAATATAACCCACAACCCCACGTTCCTGGTCTCAGTTTGCAGAGCTCCATGTACACACTCAAAGCAGCCCGAGTAGGCACAGGTGGCAGCTTGTCCCTGGGCGTCCTCTTGATATTTGTGGAAATCCAGCAGGTACCCGGCCCCGAAGGTCCAAGGGTCTACGCGGTACAAACAAATGCTTCTGCCCAGGAAAATTAAACGCACCACAAAAACTTCCTGGTCTCAGATTGGAGAGCTCCATGGGCACTCTCAAAGTAGCTTGAGTTGGCACGGGAGGCAGCATGTCCCTGGGCGGCATCTTGATATTCGTGGAAATCCAGCAGGCAGCCGGCCCCGAAGGGCCCAGGGCCTACCTGATCTTGCAAATGCTTCAGCTCGGGAAAACAAAGACCACCACCCCTGGTCCCTGGTCTCAGATTGCAGAGCTCCATGGGCACTCTCAAAGCAGCCCGAGTCGGCACAGATGGCAGCTTGTCCCTCGGCGGTATCTTGATATTCGTGGAAATCCAGGGAGCAGCCGGCCCCATAGGGCCGAGGACCTACCTGGGACTGACAAATGCTTCTGCCCGGGAAAATAAATCCCACCAGCCCACGTTCCTGATCTCAGATTGCAGAGCTCCATGGGCACTCTCAAAGCAGCCCGAGTTGGCACAGGTGGCAGCCTTTCCCTGGGCAGCAGCTTGATATTCGTGGAAATCCAGCAGCCTGCCGGCCCCGAAGGGCCATGGGCCTACCCGGTACTAACAAATGCTTCTGCCCGGGAAAACAAAACTCACCACCCAACCTTCCTGGTCTCAGATTGCAGAGCTCCATGGGCACTCTCAATGCCCGAGGTGTCAAGGGTGGCAGATTGTGCCTTGGCAGCATCTTGTTATTCGTGGAAATCCAGCAGGCAGCCGGCCCCGAAGGGCCGAGGGCCTCCCTGGTACTGCAAATGCTTCTGCCCGTGAAAACAAAAACCACCACCCCTGGTTCCTGGTCTCAGATTGCAGAGCTCCATGGGCACTCTCAAAGCAGCCCGAGTTGGCACAGATGGCAGCTTGTCCCTGGGCGGCATCTTGATATTCGTGGAAATCCAGCGAGCAGCCCGCCCCGACGGGCCCAGGGCCTACCTGGTACTGACAAATGCTTCTGCCCGGGAAAACAAAACGCACCACCCCACGTTCCTGGTCTCAGTTTGCAGAGTTTCATGGGCACTCTCAAAGCAGCCCAAGTAAGAACAGGTGGAAGATTGTCGCTGGGCGGCATCTTGATATTCGTGGAAATCCAGCAGGCAGCCGGGCCCGAAGGGCCGTGGGCCTACCTGGTACTGCAAATGCTTCTGCCCGGGAAAATAAAACCCACCAGCCTACGTTCCTGGTCTCAGATTGCAGAGCTCCATGGGCACTCTCAAAGCAGCCCGAGTTGGCACAGGTGGCAGCTTGTGCCTGGGTGGCATCTTGATATTTGTGGAAATCAAGCGGGCAGCCGGCGAGAAAGGGCCAAGGGCCTACCCGGTACTGACAAAGGCTTCTGCCCGGGGAAACAAAAGCCACCACCCCATGGTCCTGGTCTCAGTTTGCAGAGCTCCATAGGCAATCTCAAAGCAGCCCGCGTTGGTACAGGTGGCAGCTTGTCCCTGGGAAGCATCTTGATATTTGTGGAAATCCAGCAGGCAGCCGTTCAGAAAGGGCCGAGGGCCTACCTGGTAATGACAAAGGCTTCTGCCCGGGAAAACAAAACGCACCACCCCACCTTCCTGGTCTCAGTTTGCAGAGCTCCGTGGG